>NW_027314905.1:0-151670 GCF_023375885.2 Dermacentor andersoni | reverse complement strand
ACACACGCGAGACAGATTGCACATGCATCTTTTGGTAGACGCGGATGAAGTTTTCTGCAAAACCACAAGATGTGCATGCAAATGGTGCTTTTTGCAGAACGCGCACGTGGATTTCTACCAAACGACGTGCTAAGCATGCCGATGCTGCTCTTTTTAGCATCCGCGCACGCTTTTGTGCGAAAACGCGTTTTAAGCATGCACATGTATCTTTTGGTAGACGCGGATGAAGTTTTCTGCAAAACCACAACATGTGCATGCAAATGGTGCTTTTGGCAGAACGCGCACGTGGATTTCTACCAAACGACGTGCTAAGCATGCCGATGCTGCTCTTTTTAGCACCCGCGCACGCATTTGTGCGAAAACGCGTTTTAAGCATGCACATGCATCCTTTGGTAGACGCGGATGAAGTTTTCTGCAAAACCACAAGATGTGCATGCAAATGGTGCTTTTTGCAGAACGCGCTCGTGGATTTCTACCAAACGACGTGCTAAGCATGCCGATGCTGCTCTTTTTAGCACCCGCGCACGCATTTGTGCGAAAACGCGTTTTAAGCATGCACATGCATCTTTTGGTAGACGCGGATGAAGTTTTCTGCAAAACCACAAGATGTGCATGCAAATGGTGCTTTTTGCAGAACGCGCACGTGGATTTCTACCAAACGACGTGCTAAGCATGCCGATGCTGCTCTTTTTGGCACCCGCGCACGGATTTGTGCGAAAACGCGTTTTAAGCATGCACATGCATCTTTTGGTAGACGCGGATGAAGTTTTCTGCAAAACCACAAGATCTGCATGCAAATGGTGCTTTTGGCAGAACGCGCACGTGGATTTCTACCAAACGACGTGCTAAGCATGCCGATGCTGCTCTTTTTAGCACCCGCGCACGCATTTGTGCGAAAACGCGTTTTAAGCATGCACATGCATCTTTTGGTAGACGCGGATGAAGTTTTCTGCAAAACCACAAGATGTGCATGCAAATGGTGCTTTTTGCAGAACGCGCACGTGGATTTCTACCAAACGACGTGCTAAGCATGCCGATGCTGCTCTTTTTAGCACCCGCGCACGCATTTGTGCGAAAACGCGTTTTAAGCATGCACATGCATCTTTTGGTAGACGCGGATGAAGTTTTCTGCAAAACCACAAGATGTGCATGCAAATGGTGCTTTTTGCAGAACGCGCACGTGGATTTCTACCAAACGACGTGCTAAGCTTGCCGATGCTGCTCTTTTTAGCACCCGCGCACGGATTTGTGCGAAAACGCGTTTTAAGCATGCACATGCATCTTTTGGTAGACGCGGATGAAGTTTTCTGCAAAACCACAAGATGTGCATGCAAATGGTGCTTTTGCCAGAACGCGCACGTGGATTTCTACCAAACGACGTGCTAAGCATGCCGATGCTGCTCTTTTTAGCACCCGCGCACGCATTTGTGCGAAAACGCGTTTTAAGCATGCACATGCATCTTTTGGTAGACGCGGATGAAGTTTTCTGCAAAACCACAAGATGTGCATGCAAATGGTGCTTTTTGCAGAACGCGCACGTGGATTTCTACCAAACGACGTGCTAAGCATGCCGATGCTGCTCTTTTTAGCACCCGCGCACGGATTTGTGCGAAAACGCGTTTTTAAGCATGCACATGCATCTTTTGGTAGACGCGGATGAAGTTTTCTGCAAAACCACAAGATGTGCATGCAAATGGTGCTTTTGGCAGAACGCGCACGTGGATTTCTACCAAACGAAGTGCTAAGCATGCCGATGCTGCTCTTTTTAGCACCCGCGCACGCATTTGTGCGAAAACGCGTTTTAAGCATGCACATGCATCTTTTGGTAGACGCGGATGAAGTTTTCTGCAAAACCACAAGATGTGCATGCAAATGGTGCTTTTTGAAGAACGCGCACGTGGATTTCTACCAAACGACGTGCTAAGCATGCCGATGCTGCTATTTTTAGCACCCGCGCACGCATTTGTGCGAAAACGCGTTTTAAGCATGCACATGCATCTTTTGGTAGACGCGGATGAAGTTTTCTGCAAAACCACAAGATGTGCATGCAAATGGTGCTTTTTGCAGAACGCGCACGTGGATTTCTACCAAACGACGTGCTAAGCATGCCGATGCTGCTCTTTTTAGCACCCGCGCACGCATTTGTGCGAAAACGCGTTTTAAGCATGCACATGCATCTTTGGTAGACGCGGATGAAGTTTTCTGCAAAACCACAAGATGTGCATGCAAATGGTGCTTTTTGCAGAACGCGCACGTGGATTTCTACCAAACGACGTGCTAAGCATGCCGATGCTGCTCTTTTTAGCACCCGCGCACGCATTTGTGCGAAAACGCGTTTTAAGCATGCACATGCATCTTTTGGTAGACGCGGATGAAGTTTTCTGCAAAACCACAAGATGTGCATGCAAATGGTGCTTTTTACAGAACGCGCACGTGGATTTCTACCAAACGACGTGCTAAGCATGCCGATGCTGCTCTTTTTAGCACCCGCGCACGGATTTGTGCGAAAACGCGTTTTAAGCATGCACATGCATCTTTTGGTAGACGCGGATGAAGTTTTCTGCAAAACCACAAGATGTGCATGCAAATGGTGCTTTTGGCAGAACGCGCACGTGGATTTCTACCAAACGACGTGCTAAGCATGCCGATGCTGCTCTTTTTAGCACCCGCGCACGCATTTGTGCGAAAACGCGTTTTAAGCATGCACATGCATCTTTTGGTAGACGCGGATGAAGTTTTCTGCAAAACCACAAGATGTGCATGCAAATGGTGCTTTTTGCAGAACGCGCACGTGGATTTCTACCAAACGACGTGCTAAGCATGCCGATGCTGCTCTTTTTAGCACCCGCGCACGGATTTGTGCGAAAACGCGTTTTAAGCATGCACATGCATCTTTTGGTAGACGCGGATGAAGTTTTCTGCAAAACCACAAGATGTGCATGCAAATGGTGCTTTTTGCAGAACGCGCACGTGGATTTCTACCAAACGACGTGCTAAGCATGCCGATGCTGCTCTTTTTAGCACCCGCGCACGGTTTTGTGCGAAAACGCGTTTTAAGCATGCACATGTATCTTTTGGTAGACGCGGATGAAGTTTTCTGCAAAACCACAACATGTGCATGCAAATGGTGCTTTTGGCAGAACGCGCACGTGGATTTCTACCAAACGACGTGCTAAGCATGCCGATGCTGCTCTTTTTAGCACCCGCGCACGCATTTGTGCGAAAACGCGTTTTAAGCATGCACATGCATCCTTTGGTAGACGCGGATGAAGTTTTCTGCAAAACCACAAGATGTGCATGCAAATGGTGCTTTTTGCAGAACGCGCTCGTGGATTTCTACCAAACGACGTGCTAAGCATGCCGATGCTGCTCTTTTTAGCACCCGCGCACGCATTTGTGCGAAAACGCGTTTTAAGCATGCACATGCATCTTTTGGTAGACGCGGATGAAGTTTTCTGCAAAACCACAAGATGTGCATGCAAATGGTGCTTTTTGCAGAACGCGCACGTGGATTTCTACCAAACGACGTGCTAAGCATGCCGATGCTGCTCTTTTTGGCACCCGCGCACGGATTTGTGCGAAAACGCGTTTTAAGCATGCACATGCATCTTTTGGTAGACGCGGATGAAGTTTTCTGCAAAACCACAAGATCTGCATGCAAATGGTGCTTTTGGCAGAACGCGCACGTGGATTTCTACCAAACGACGTGCTAAGCATGCCGATGCTGCTCTTTTTAGCACCCGCGCACGCATTTGTGCGAAAACGCGTTTTAAGCATGCACATGCATATTTTGGTAGACGCGGATGAAGTTTTCTGCAAAACCACAAGATGTGCATGCAAATGGTGCTTTTTGCAGAACGCGCACGTGGATTTCTACCAAACGACGTGCTAAGCATGCCGATGCTGCTCTTTTTAGCACCCGCGCACGCATTTGTGCGAAAACGCGTTTTAAGCATGCACATGCATCTTTTGGTAGACGCGGATGAAGTTTTCTGCAAAACCACAAGATGCGCATGCAAATGGTGCTTTTTGCAGAACGCGCACGTGGATTTCTACCAAACGACGTGCTAAGCTTGCCGATGCTGCTCTTTTTAGCACCCGCGCACGGATTTGTGCGAAAACGCGTTTTAAGCATGCACATGCATCTTTTGGTAGACGCGGATGAAGTTTTCTGCAAAACCACAAGATGTGCATGCAAATGGTGCTTTTGCCAGAACGCGCACGTGGATTTCTACCAAACGACGTGCTAAGCATGCCGATGCTGCTCTTTTTAGCACCCGCGCACGCATTTGTGCGAAAACGCGTTTTAAGCATGCACATGCATCTTTTGGTAGACGCGGATGAAGTTTTCTGCAAAACCACAAGATGTGCATGCAAATGGTGCTTTTTGCAGAACGCGCACGTGGATTTCTACCAAACGACGTGCCAAGCATGCCGATGCTACTCTTTTTAGCACCCGCGCACGGATTTGTGCGAAAACGCGTTTTAAGCATGCACATGCATCTTTTGGTAGACGCGGATGAAGTTTTCTGCAAAACCACAAGATGTGCATGCAAATGGTGCTTTTGGCAGAACGCGCACGTGGATTTCTACCAAACGACGTGCTAAGCATGCCGATGCTGCTCTTTTTAGCACCCGCGCACGCATTTGTGCGAAAACGCGTTTTAAGCATGCACATGCATCTTTTGGTAGACGCGGATGAAGTTTTCTGCAAAACCACAAGATGTGCATGCAAATGGTGCTTTTTGAAGAACGCGCACGTGGATTTCTACCAAACGACGTGCTAAGCATGCCGATGCTGCTATTTTTAGCACCCGCGCACGCATTTGTGCGAAAACGCGTTTTAAGCATGCACATGCATCTTTTGGTAGACGCGGATGAAGTTTTCTGCAAAACCACAAGATGTGCATGCAAATGGTGCTTTTTGCAGAACGCGCACGTGGATTTCTACCAAACGACGTGCTAAGCATGCCGATGCTGCTCTTTTTAGCACCCGCGCACGCATTTGTGCGAAAACGCGTTTTAAGCATGCACATGCATCTTTTGGTAGACGCGGATGAAGTTTTCTGCAAAACCACAAGATGTGCATGCAAATGGTGCTTTTTGCAGAACGCGCACGTGGATTTCTACCAAACGACGTGCTAAGCATGCCGATGCTGCTCTTTTTAGCACCCGCGCACGCATTTGTGCGAAAACGCGTTTTAAGCATGCACATGCATCTTTTGGTAGACGCGGATGAAGTTTTCTGCAAAACCACAAGATGTGCATGCAAATGGTGCTTTTTGCAGAACGCGCACGTGGATTTCTACCAAACGACGTGCTAAGCATGCCGATGCTGCTCTTTTTAGCACCCGCGCACGGATTTGTGCGAAAACGCGTTTTAAGCATGCACATGCATCTTTTGGTAGACGCGGATGAAGTTTTCTGCAAAACCACAAGATGTGCATGCAAATGGTGCTTTTGGCAGAACGCGCACGTGGATTTCTACCAAACGACGTGCTAAGCATGCCGATGCTGCTCTTTTTAGCACCCGCGCACGCATTTGTGCGAAAACGCGTTTTAAGCATGCACATGCATCTTTTGGTAGACGCGATGAAGTTTTCTGCAAAACCACAAGATGTGCATGCAAATGGTGCTTTTTGCAGAACGCGCACGTGGATTTCTACCAAACGACGTGCTAAGCATGCCGATGCTGCTCTTTTTAGCACCCGCGCACGGATTTGTGCGAAAACGCGTTTTAAGCATGCACATGCATCTTTTGGTAGACGCGGATGAAGTTTTCTGCAAAACCACAAGATGTGCATGCAAATGGTGCTTTTGGCAGAACGCGCACGTGGATTTCTACCAAACGACGTGCTAAGCATGCCGATGCTGCTCTTTTTAGCACCCGCGCACGCATTTGTGCGAAAACGCGTTTTAAGCATGCACATGCATCTTTTGGTAGACGCGGATGAAGTTTGCAAAACCACAAGATGTGCATGCAAATGGTGCTTTTTGCAGAACGCGCTCGTGGATTTCTACCAAACGACGTGCTAAGCATGCCGATGCTGCTCTTTTTAGCACCCGCGCACGCATTTGTGCGAAAACGCGTTTTAAGCATGCACATGCATCTTTTGGTAGACGCGGATGAAGTTTTCTGCAAAACCACAAGATGTGCATGCAAATGGTGCTTTTTGCAGAACGCGCACGTGGATTTCTACCAAACGACGTGCTAAGCATGCCGATGCTGCTCTTTTTAGCACTTGCGCACGGATTTGTGCGAAAACGCGTTTTAAGCATGCACATGCATCTTTTGGTAGACGCGGATGAAGTTTTCTGCAAAACCACAAGATGTGCATGCAAATGGTGCTTTTGGCAGAACGCGCACGTGGATTTCTACCAAACGACGTGCTAAGCATGCCGATGCTGCTCTTTTTAGCACCCGCGCACGCATTTGTGCGAAAACGCGTTTTAAGCATGCACATGCATCTTTTGGTAGACGCGGATGAAGTTTTCTGCAAAACCACAAGATGTGCATGCAAATGGTGCTTTTTGCAGAACGCGCACGTGGATTTCTACCAAACGAGGTGCTAAGCTTGCCGATGCTGCTCTTTTTAGCACCCGCGCACGGATTTGTGCGAAAACGCGTTTTAAGCATGCACATGCATCTTTTGGTAGACGCGGATGAAGTTTTCTGCAAAACCACAAGATGTGCATGCAAATGGTGCTTTTGGCAGAACGCGCACGTGGATTTCTACCAAACGACGTGCTAAGCATGCCGATGCTGCTCTTTTTAGCACCCGCGCACGCATTTGTGCGAAAACGCGTTTTAAGCATGCCCATGCATCTTTTGGTAGACGCGGATGAAGTTTTCTGCAAAACCACAAGACGTGCATGCAAATGGTGCTTTTTGCAGAACGCGCACGTGGATTTCTACCAAACGACGTGCTAAGCATGCCGATGCTGCTCTTTTTAGCACCCGCGCACGGATTTGTGCGAAAACGCGTTTTAAGCATGCACATGCATCTTTTGGTAGACGCGGATGAAGTTTTCTGCAAAACCACAAGATGTGCATGCAAATGGTGCTTTTGGCAGAACGCGCACGTGGATTTCTACCAAACGACGTGCTAAGCATGCCGATGCTGCTCTTTTTAGCACCCGCGCACGCATTTGTGCGAAAACGCGTTTTAAGCATGCACATGCATCTTTTGGTAGACGCGGATGAAGTTTTCTGCAAAACCACAAGATGTGCATGCAAATGGTGCTTTTTGCAGAACGCGCACGTGGATTTCTACCAAACGACGTGGTAAGCATGCCGATGCTGCTATTTTTAGCACCCGCGCACGCATTTGTGCGAAAACGCGTTTTAAGCATGCACATGCATCTTTTGGTAGACGCGGATGAAGTTTTCTGGAAAACCACAAGATGTGCATGCAAATGGTGCTTTTTGCAGAACGCGCACGTGGATTTCTACCAAACGACGTGCTAAGCATGCCGATGCTGCTCTTTTTAGCACCCGCGCACGCATTTGTGCGAAAACGCGTTTTAAGCATGCACATGCATCTTTTGGTAGACGCGGATGAAGGGTTTCTGCAAAACCACAAGATGTGCATGCAAATGGTGCTTTTTGCAGAACGCGCACGTGGATTTCTACCAAACGACGTGCTAAGCTTGCCGATGCTGCTCTTTTTAGCACCCGCGCACGGATTTGTGCGAAAACGCGTTTTAAGCATGCACATGCATCTTTTGGTAGACGCGGATGAAGTTTTCTGCAAAACCACAAGATGTGCATGCAAATGGTGCTTTTGGCAGAACGCGCACGTGGATTTCTACCAAACGACGTGCTAAGCATGCCGATGCTGCTCTTTTTAGCACCCGCGCACGCATTTGTGCGAAAACGCGTTTTAAGCATGCACATGCATCTTTTGGTAGACGCGGATGAAGTTTTCTGCAAAACCACAAGATGTGCATGCAAATGGTGCTTTTGGCAGAACGCGCACGTGGATTTCTACCAAATGACGTGCTAAGCATGCCGATGCTGCTCTTTTTAGCACCCGCGCACGCATTTGTGCGAAAACGCGTTTTAAGCATGCACATGCATCTTTTGGTAGACGCGGATGAAGTTTTCTGCAAAACCACAAGATGTGCATGCAAATGGTGCTTTTTGCAGAACGCGCACGTGGATTTCTACCAAACGACGTGCTAAGCATGCCGATGCTGCTCTTTTTAGCACCCGCGCACGCATTTGTGCGAAAACGCGTTTTAAGCATGCACATGCATCTTTTGGTAGACGCGGATGAAGGTTTCTGCAAAACCACAAGATGTGCATGCAAATGGTGCTTTTTGCAGAACGCGCACGTGGATTTCTACCAAACGACGTGCTAAGCTTGCCGATGCTGCTCTTTTTAGCACCCGCGCACGGATTTGTGCGAAAACGCGTTTTAAGCATGCACATGCATCTTTTGGTAGACGCGGATGAAGTTTTCTGCAAAACCACAAGATGTGCATGCAAATGGTGCTTTTGGCAGAACGCGCACGTGGATTTCTACCAAACGACGTGCTAAGCATGCCGATGCTGCTCTTTTTAGCACCCGCGCACGCATTTGTGCGAAAACGCGTTTTAAGCATGCACATGCATCTTTTGGTAGACGCGGATGAAGTTTTCTGCAAAACCACAAGATGTGCATGCAAATGGTGCTTTTGGCAGAACGCGCACGTGGATTTCTACCAAACGACGTGCTAAGCATGCCGATGCTGCTCTTTTTAGCACCCGCGCACGCATTTGTGCGAAAACGCGTTTTAAGCATGCACATGCATCTTTTGGTAGACGCGGATGAAGTTTTCTGCAAAACCACAAGATGTGCATGCAAATGGTGCTTTTTGCAGAACGCGCACGTGGATTTCTACCAAACGACGTGCTAAGCATGCCGATGCTGCTCTTTTTAGCACCCGCGCACGCATTTGTGCGAAAACGCGTTTTAAGCATGCAGATGCATCTTTTGGTAGACGCGGATGAAGTTTTCTGCAAAACCACAAGATGTGCATGCAAATGGTGCTTTTTGCAGAACGCGCACGTGGATTTCTACCAAACGACGTGCTAAGCTTGCCGATGCTGCTCTTTTTAGCACCCGCGCATGGATTTGTGCGAAAACGCGTTTTAAGCATGCAGATGCATCTTTTGGTAGACGCGGATGAAGTTTTCTGCAAAACCACAAGATGTGCATGCAAATGGTGCTTTTGGCAGAACGCGCACGTGGATTTCTACCAAACGACGTGCTAAGCATGCCGATGCTGCTCTTTTTAGCACCCGCGCACGCATTTGTGCGAAAACGCGTTTTAAGCATGCCCATGCATCTTTTGGTAGACGCGGATGAAGTTTTCTGCAAAACCACAAGACGTGCTTGCAAATGGTGCTTTTTGCAGAACGCGCACGTGGATTTCTACCAAACGACGTGCTAAGCATGCCGATGCTGCTCTTTTTAGCACCCGCGCACGGATTTGTGCGAAAACGCGTTTTAAGCATGCACATGCATCTTTTGGTAGACGCGGATGAAGTTTTCTGCAAAACCACAAGATGTGCATGCAAATGGTGCTTTTGGCAGAACGCGCACGTGGATTTCTACCAAACGACGTGCTAAGCATGCCGATGCTGCTCTTTTTAGCACCCGCGCACGCATTTGTGCGAAAACGCGTTTTAAGCATGCACATGCATCTTTTGGTAGACGCGGATGAAGTTTTCTGCAAAACCACAAGATGTGCATGCAAATGGTGCTTTTTGCAGAACGCGCACGTGGCTTTCTACCAAACGACGTGCTAAGCATGCCGATGCTGCTCTTTTTAGCACCCGCGCACGGATTTGTGCGAAAACGCGTTTTAAGCATGCACATGCATCTTTTGGTAGACGCGGATGAAGTTTTCTGCAAAACCACAATATGTGCATGCAAATGGTGCTTTTGGCAGAACGCGCACGTGGATTTCTACCAAACGACGTGCTAAGCATGCCGATGCTGCTCTTTTTAGCACCCGCGCACGCATTTGTGCGAAAACGCGTTTTAAGCATGTACATGCATCTTTTGGTAGACGCGGATGAAGTTTTCTGCAAAACCACAAGATGTGCATGCAAATGGTGCTTTTTGCAGAACGCGCACGTTGATTTCTACCAAACGACGTGCTAAGCTTGCCGATGCTGCTCTTTTTAGCACCCGCGCACGGATTTGTGCGAAAACGCGTTTTAAGCATGCACATGCATCTTTTGGTAGACGCGGATGAAGTTTTCTGCAAAACCACAAGATGTGCATGCAAATGGTGCTTTTGGCAGAACGCGCACGTGGATTTCTACCAAACGACGTGCTAAGCATGCCGATGCTGCTCTTTTTAGCACCCGCGCACGCATTTGTGCGAAAACGCGTTTTAAGCATGCCCATGCATCTTTTGGTAGACGCGGATGAAGTTTTCTGCAAAACCACAAGACGTGCATGCAAATGGTGCTTTTTGCAGAACGCGCACGTGGATTTCTACCAAACGACGTGCTAAGCATGCCGATGCATCTTTTGGTAGACGCGGATGAAGTTTTCTGCAAAACCACAAGATGTGCATGCAAATGGTGCTTTTGGCAGAACGCGCACGTGGATTTCTACCAAACGACGTGTTAAGCATGCCGATGCTGCTCTATTTAGCACCCGCGCACGCATTTGTGCGAAAACGCGTTTTAAGCATGCACATGCATCTTTTGGTAGACGCGGATGAAGTTTTCTGCAAAACCACAAGATGTGCATGCAAATGGTGCTTTTGGCAGAACGCGCACGTGGATTTCTACCAAACGACGTGCTAAGCATGCCGATGCTGCTCTTTTTAGCACCCGCGCACGCATTTGTGCGAAAACGCGTTTTAAGCATGCCCATGCATCTTTTGGTAGACGCGGATGAAGTTTTCTGCAAAACCACAAGACGTGCATGCAAATGGTGCTTTTTGCAGAACGCGCACGTGGATTTCTACCAAACGACGTGCTAAGCATGCCGATGCTGCTCTTTTTAGCACCCGCGCACGGATTTGTGCGAAAACGCGTTTTAAGCATGCACATGCATCTTTTGGTAGACGCGGATGAAGTTTTCTGCAAAACCACAAGATGTGCATGCAAATGGTGCTTTTGGCAGAACGCGCACGTGGATTTCTACCAAACGACGTGCTAAGCATGCCGATGCTGCTCTTTTTAGCACCCGCGCACGCATTTGTGCGAAAACGCGTTTTAAGCATGCACATGCATCTTTTGGTAGACGCGGATGAAGTTTTCTGCAAAACCACAAGATGTGCATGCAAATGGTGCTTTTTGCAGAACGCGCACGTGGATTTCTACCAAACGACGTGGTAAGCATGCCGATGCTGCTATTTTTAGCACCCGCGCACGCATTTGTGCGAAAACGCGTTTTAAGCATGCACATGCATCTTTTGGTAGACGCGGATGAAGTTTTCTGGAAAACCACAAGATGTGCATGCAAATGGTGCTTTTTGCAGAACGCGCACGTGGATTTCTACCAAACGACGTGCTAAGCATGCCGATGCTGCTCTTTTTAGCACCCGCGCACGCATTTGTGCGAAAACGCGTTTTAAGCATGCACATGCATCTTTTGGTAGACGCGGATGAAGGTTTCTGCAAAACC
The DNA here is from genome assembly GCF_023375885.2 of Dermacentor andersoni. Classification (NCBI taxonomy): domain Eukaryota; kingdom Metazoa; phylum Arthropoda; class Arachnida; order Ixodida; family Ixodidae; genus Dermacentor; species Dermacentor andersoni. The sequence goes on along the minus strand of NW_027314905.1, from coordinate 140,034 downwards.
ACAAGATGTGCATGCAAATGGTGCTTTTTGCAGAACGCGCACGTGGATTTCTACCAAACGACGTGCTAAGCTTGCCGATGCTGCTCTTTTTAGCACCCGCGCACGGATTTGTGCGAAAACGCGTTTTAAGCATGCACATGCATCTTTTGGTAGACGCGGATGAAGTTTTCTGCAAAACCACAAGATGTGCATGCAAATGGTGCTTTTGGCAGAACGCGCACGGGGATTTCTACCAAACGACGTGCTAAGCATGCCGATGCTGCTCTTTTTAGCACCCGCGCACGCATTTGTGCGAAAACGCGTTTTAAGCATGCACATGCATCTTTTGGTAGACGCGGATGAAGTTTTCTGCAAAACCACAAGATGTGCATGCAAATGGTGCTTTTGGCAGAACGCGCACGTGGATTTCTACCAAACGACGTGCTAAGCATGCCGATGCTGCTCTTTTTAGCACCCGCGCACGCATTTGTGCGAAAACGCGTTTTAAGCATGCACATGCATCTTTTGGTAGACGCGGATGAAGTTTTCTGCAAAACCACAAGATGTGCATGCAAATGGTGCTTTTTGCAGAACGCGCACGTGGATTTCTACCAAACGACGTGCTAAGCATGCCGATGCTGCTCTTTTTAGCACCCGCGCACGCATTTGTGCGAAAACGCGTTTTAAGCATGCACATGCATCTTTTGGTAGACGCGGATGAAGGTTTCTGCAAAACCACAAGATGTGCATGCAAATGGTGCTTTTTGCAGAACGCGCACGTGGATTTCTACCAAACGACGTGCTAAGCTTGCCGATGCTGCTCTTTTTAGCACCCGCGCACGGATTTGTGCGAAAACGCGTTTTAAGCATGCACATGCATCTTTTGGTAGACGCGGATGAAGTTTTCTGCAAAACCACAAGATGTGCATGCAAATGGTGCTTTTGGCAGAACGCGCACGTGGATTTCTACCAAACGACGTGCTAAGCATGCCGATGCTGCTCTTTTTAGCACCCGCGCACGCATTTGTGCGAAAACGCGTTTTAAGCATGCACATGCATCTTTTGGTAGACGCGGATGAAGTTTTCTGCAAAACCACAAGATGTGCATGCAAATGGTGCTTTTGGCAGAACGCGCACGTGGATTTCTACCAAACGACGTGCTAAGCATGCCGATGCTGCTCTTTTTAGCACCCGCGCACGCATTTGTGCGAAAACGCGTTTTAAGCATGCACATGCATCTTTTGGTAGACGCGGATGAAGTTTTCTGCAAAACCACAAGATGTGCATGCAAATGGTGCTTTTTGCAGAACGCGCACGTGGATTTCTACCAAACGACGTGCTAAGCATGCCGATGCTGCTCTTTTTAGCACCCGCGCACGCATTTGTGCGAAAACGCGTTTTAAGCATGCAGATGCATCTTTTGGTAGACGCGGATGAAGTTTTCTGCAAAACCACAAGATGTGCATGCAAATGGTGCTTTTTGCAGAACGCGCACGTGGATTTCTACCAAACGACGTGCTAAGCTTGCCGATGCTGCTCTTTTTAGCACCCGCGCACGGATTTGTGCGAAAACGCGTTTTAAGCATGCAGATGCATCTTTTGGTAGACGCGGATGAAGTTTTCTGCAAAACCACAAGATGTGCATGCAAATGGTGCTTTTGGCAGAACGCGCACGTGGATTTCTACCAAACGACGTGCTAAGCATGCCGATGCTGCTCTTTTTAGCACCCGCGCACGCATTTGTGCGAAAACGCGTTTTAAGCATGCCCATGCATCTTTTGGTAGACGCGGATGAAGTTTTCTGCAAAACCACAAGACGTGCTTGCAAATGGTGCTTTTTGCAGAACGCGCACGTGGATTTCTACCACACGACGTGCTAAGCATGCCGATGCTGCTCTTTTTAGCACCCGCGCACGGATTTGTGCGAAAACGCGTTTTAAGCATGCACATGCATCTTTTGGTAGACGCGGATGAAGTTTTCTGCAAAACCACAAGATGTGCATGCAAATGGTGCTTTTGGCAGAACGCGCACGTGGATTTCTACCAAACGACGTGCTAAGCATGCCGATGCTGCTCTTTTTAGCACCCGCGCACGCATTTGTGCGAAAACGCGTTTTAAGCATGCACATGCATCTTTTGGTAGACGCGGATGAAGTTTTCTGCAAAACCACAAGATGTGCATGCAAATGGTGCTTTTTGCAGAACGCGCACGTGGCTTTCTACCAAACGACGTGCTAAGCATGCCGATGCTGCTCTTTTTAGCACCCGCGCACGGATTTGTGCGAAAACGCGTTTTAAGCATGCACGTGCATCTTTTGGTAGACGCGGATGAAGTTTTCTGCAAAACCACAATATGTGCATGCAAATGGTGCTTTTGGCAGAACGCGCACGTGGATTTCTACCAAACGACGTGCTAAGCATGCCGATGCTGCTCTTTTTAGCACCCGCGCACGCATTTGTGCGAAAACGCGTTTTAAGCATGTACATGCATCTTTTGGTAGACGCGGATGAAGTTTTCTGCAAAACCACAAGATGTGCATGCAAATGGTGCTTTTTGCAGAACGCGCACGTTGATTTCTACCAAACGACGTGCTAAGCTTGCCGATGCTGCTCTTTTTAGCACCCGCGCACGGATTTGTGCGAAAACGCGTTTTAAGCATGCACATGCATCTTTTGGTAGACGCGGATGAAGTTTTCTGCAAAACCACAAGATGTGCATGCAAATGGTGCTTTTGGCAGAACGCGCACGTGGATTTCTACCAAACGACGTGCTAAGCATGCCGATGCTGCTCTTTTTAGCACCCGCGCACGCATTTGTGCGAAAACGCGTTTTAAGCATGCCCATGCATCTTTTGGTAGACGCGGATGAAGTTTTCTGCAAAACCACAAGACGTGCATGCAAATAGTGCTTTTTGCAGAACGCGCACGTGGATTTCTACCAAACGACGTGCTAAGCATGCCGATGCATCTTTTGGTAGACGCGGATGAAGTTTTCTGCAAAACCACAAGATGTGCATGCAAATGGTGCTTTTGGCAGAACGCGCACGTGGATTTCTACCAAACGACGTGTTAAGCATGCCGATGCTGCTCTTTTTAGCACCCGCGCACGCATTTGTGCGAAAACGCGTTTTAAGCATGCACATGCATCTTTTGGTAGACGCGGATGAAGTTTTCTGCAAAACCACAAGATGTGCATGCAAATGGTGCTTTTTGCAGAACGCGCACGTGGATTTCTACCAAACGACGTGCTAAGCATGCCGATGCTGCTATTTTTAGCACCCGCGCACGCATTTGTGCGAAAACGCGTTTTAAGCATGCACATGCATCTTTTGGTAGACGCGGATGAAGTTTTCTGCAAAACCACAAGATGTGCATGCAAATGGTGCTTTTTGCAGAACGCGCTCGTGGATTTCTACCAAACGACGTGCAAAGCATGCCGATGCTGCTCTTTTTAGCACCCGCGCACGCATTTGTGCGAAAACGCGTTTTAAGCATGCACATGCATCTTTTGGTAGACGCGGATGAAGTTTTCTGCAAAACCACAAGATGTGCATGCAAATGGTGCTTTTGGCAGAACGCGCACGTGGATGTCTATCAAACGACGTGCTAAGCATGCCGATGCTGCTCTTTTTAGCACCCGCGCACGCATTTGTGCGAAAACGCGTTTTAAGCATGCACATGCATCTTTTGGTTGACGCGGATGAAGTTTTCTGCAAAACCACAAGATGTGCATGCAAATGGTGCTTTTTGCAGAACGCGCTCGTGGATTTCTACCAAACGACGTGCAAAGCATGCCGATGCTGCTCTTTTTAGCACCCGCGCACGCATTTGTGCGAAAACGCGTTTTAAGCATGCACATGCATCTTTTGGTAGACGCGGATGAAGTTTTCTGCAAAACCACAAGATGTGCATGCAAATGGTGCTTTTTGCAGAACGCGCACGTGGCTTTCTACCAAACGACGTGCTAAGCATGCCGATGCTGCTCTTTTTAGCACCCGCGCACGGATTTGTGCGAAAACGCGTTTTAAGCATGCACGTGCATCTTTTGGTAGACGCGGATGAAGTTTTCTGCAAAACCACAATATGTGCATGCAAATGGTGCTTTTGGCAGAACGCGCACGTGGATTTCTACCAAACGACGTGCTAAGCATGCCGATGCTGCTCTTTTTAGCACCCGCGCACGCATTTGTGCGAAAACGCGTTTTAAGCATGTACATGCATCTTTTGGTAGACGCGGATGAAGTTTTCTGCAAAACCACAAGATGTGCATGCAAATGGTGCTTTTTGCAGAACGCGCACGTTGATTTCTACCAAACGACGTGCTAAGCTTGCCGATGCTGCTCTTTTTAGCACCCGCGCACGGATTTGTGCGAAAACGCGTTTTAAGCATGCACATGCATCTTTTGGTAGACGCGGATGAAGTTTTCTGCAAAACCACAAGATGTGCATGCAAATGGTGCTTTTGGCAGAACGCGCACGTGGATTTCTACCAAACGACGTGCTAAGCATGCCGATGCTGCTCTTTTTAGCACCCGCGCACGCATTTGTGCGAAAACGCGTTTTAAGCATGCCCATGCATCTTTTGGTAGACGCGGATGAAGTTTTCTGCAAAACCACAAGACGTGCATGCAAATAGTGCTTTTTGCAGAACGCGCACGTGGATTTCTACCAAACGACGTGCTAAGCATGCCGATGCATCTTTTGGTAGACGCGGATGAAGTTTTCTGCAAAACCACAAGATGTGCATGCAAATGGTGCTTTTGGCAGAACGCGCACGTGGATTTCTACCAAACGACGTGTTAAGCATGCCGATGCTGCTCTTTTTAGCACCCGCGCACGCATTTGTGCGAAAACGCGTTTTAAGCATGCACATGCATCTTTTGGTAGACGCGGATGAAGTTTTCTGCAAAACCACAAGATGTGCATGCAAATGGTGCTTTTTGCAGAACGCGCACGTGGATTTCTACCAAACGACGTGCTAAGCATGCCGATGCTGCTATTTTTAGCACCCGCGCACGCATTTGTGCGAAAACGCGTTTTAAGCATGCACATGCATCTTTTGGTAGACGCGGATGAAGTTTTCTGCAAAACCACAAGATGTGCATGCAAATGGTGCTTTTTGCAGAACGCGCTCGTGGATTTCTACCAAACGACGTGCAAAGCATGCCGATGCTGCTCTTTTTAGCACCCGCGCACGCATTTGTGCGAAAACGCGTTTTAAGCATGCACATGCATCTTTTGGTAGACGCGGATGAAGTTTTCTGCAAAACCACAAGATGTGCATGCAAATGGTGCTTTTGGCAGAACGCGCACGTGGATGTCTATCAAACGACGTGCTAAGCATGCCGATGCTGCTCTTTTTAGCACCCGCGCACGCATTTGTGCGAAAACGCGTTTTAAGCATGCACATGCATCTTTTGGTTGACGCGGATGAAGTTTTCTGCAAAACCACAAGATGTGCATGCAAATGGTGCTTTTTGCAGAACGCGCTCGTGGATTTCTACCAAACGACGTGCAAAGCATGCCGATGCTGCTCTTTTTAGCACCCGCGCACGCATTTGTGCGAAAACGCGTTTTAAGCATGCACATGCATCTTTTGGTAGACGCGGATGAAGTTTTCTGCAAAACCACAAGATGTGCATGCAAATGGTGCTTTTTGCAGAACGCGCACGTGGATTTCTACCAAACGACGTGCTAAGCATGCCGATGCTGCTCTTTTTAGCACCCGCGCACGGATTTGTGCGAAAACGCGTTTTAAGCATGCACATGCATCTTTTGGTAGACGCGGATGAAGTTTTCTGCAAAACCACAAGATGTGCATGCAAATGGTGCTTTTGGCAGAACGCGCACGTGGATTTCTACCAAACGACGTGCTAAGCATGCCGATGCTGCTCTTTTTAGCACCCGCGCACGCATTTGTGCGAAAACGCGTTTTAAGCATGCACATGCATCTTTTGGTAGACGCGGATGAAGTTTTCTGCAAAACCACAAGATGTGCATGCAAATGGTGCTTTTTGCAGAACGCGCTCGTGGATTTCTACCAAACGACGTGCTAAGCATGCCGATGCTGCTCTTTTTAGCACCCGCGCACGCATTTGTGCGAAAACGCGTTTTAAGCATGCACATGCATCTTTTGGTAGACGCGGATGAAGTTTTCTGCAAAACCACAAGATGTGCATGCAAATGGTGCTTTTTGCAGAACGCGCACGTGGATTTCTACCAAACGACGTGCTAAGCATGCCGATGCTGCTCTTTTTAGCACCCGCGCACGGATTTGTGCGAAAACGCGTTTTAAGCATGCACATGCATCTTTTGGTAGACGCGGATGAAGTTTTCTGCAAAACCACAAGATGTGCATGCAAATGGTGCTTTTGGCAGAACGCGCACGTGGATTTCTACCAAACGACGTGCTAAGCATGCCGATGCTGCTCTTTTTAGCACCCGCGCACGCATTTGTGCGAAAACGCGTTTTAAGCATGCACATGCATCTTTTGGTAGACGCGGATGAAGTTTTCTGCAAAACCACAAGATGTGCATGCAAATGGTGCTTTTTGCAGAACGCGCACGTGGATTTCTATCAAACGACGTGCTAAGCATGCCGATGCTGCTCTTTTTAGCACCCGCGCACGCATTTGTGCGAAAACGCGTTTTAAGCATGCACATGCATCTTTTGGTAGACGCGGATGAAGTTTTCTGCAAAACCACAAGATGTGCATGCAAATGGTGCTTTTTGCAGAACGCGCTCGTGGATTTCTACCAAACGACGTGCAAAGCATGCCGATGCTGCTCTTTTTAGCACCCGCGCACGCATTTGTGCCAAAACGCGTTTTAAGCATGCACATGCATCTTTTGGTAGACGCGGATGAAGTTTTCTGCAAAACCACAAGATGTGCATGCAAATGGTGCTTTTTGCAGAACGCGCACGTGGATTTCTACCAAACGACGTGCTAAGCATGCCGATGCTGCTCTTTTTAGCACACGCGCACGGATTTGTGCGAAAACGCGTTTTAAGCATGCACATGCATCTTTTGGTAGACGCGGATGAAGTTTTCTGCAAAACCACAAGATGTGCATGCAAATGGTGCTTTTGGCAGAACGCGCACGTGGATTTCTACCAAACGACGTGCTAAGCATGCCGATGCTGCTCTTTTTAGCACCCGCGCACGCATTTGTGCGAAAACGCGTTTTAAGCATGCACATGCATCTTCTCGTAGACGCGGATGAAGTTTTCTGCAAAACCAAAAGATGTGCATGCAAATGGTGCTTTTTGCAGAACGCGCTCGTGGATTTCTACCAAACGACGTGCTAAGCATGCCGATGCTGCTCTTTTTAGCACCCGCGCACGCATTTGTGCGAAAACGCGTTTTAAGCATGCACATGCATCTTTTGGTAGACGCGGATGAAGTTTTCTGCAAAACCACAAGATGTGCATGCAAATGGTGCTTTTTGCAGAACGCGCACGTGGATTTCTACCAAACGACGTGCTAAGCATGCCGATGCTGCTCTTTTTAGCACCCGCGCACGGATTTGTGCGAAAACGCGTTTTAAGCATGCACATGCATCTTTTGGTAGACGCGGATGAAGTTTTCTGCAAAACCACAAGATGTGCATGCAAATGGTGCTTTTGGCAGAACGCGCACGTGGATTTCTACCAAACGACGTGCTAAGCATGCCGATGCTGCTCTTTTTAGCACCCGCGCACGCATTTGTGCGAAAACGCGTTTTAAGCATGCACATGCATCTTTTGGTAGACGCGGATGAAGTTTTCTGCAAAACCACAAGATGTGCATGCAAATGGTGCTTTTTGCAGAACGCGCTCGTGGATTTCTACCAAACGACGTGCTAAGCATGCCGATGCTGCTCTTTTTAGCACCCGCGCACGCATTTGTGCGAAAACGCGTTTTAAGCATGCACATGCATCTTTTGGTAGACGCGGATGAAGTTTTCTGCAAAACCACAAGATGTGCATGCAAATGGTGCTTTTTGCAGAACGCGCACGTGGATTTCTACCAAACGACGTGCTAAGCATGCCGATGCTGCTATTTTTAGCACCCGCGCACGCATTTGTGCGAAAACGCGTTTTAAGCATGCACATGCATCTTTTGGTAGACGCGGATGAAGTTTTCTGCAAAACCACAAGATGTGCATGCAAATGGTGCTTTTTGCAGAACGCGCTCGTGGATTTCTACCAAACGACGTGCTAAGCATGCCGATGCTGCTCTTTTTAGCACCCGCGCACGGATTTGTGCGAAAACGCGTTTTAAGCATGCACATGCATCTTTTGGTAGACGCGGATGAAGTTTTCTGCAAAACCACAAGATGTGCATGCAAATGGTGCTTTTGGCAGAACGCGCACGTGGATTTCTACCAAACGACGTGCTAAGCATGCCGATGCTGCTCTTTTTAGCACCCGCGCACGCATTTGTGCGAAAACGCGTTTTAAGCATGCACATGCATCTTTTGGTAGACGCGGATGAAGTTTTCTGCAAAACCACAAGATGTGCATGCAAATGGTGCTTTTTGCAGAACGCCCTCGTGGATTTCTACCAAACGACGTGCTAAGCATGCCGATGCTGCTCTTTTTAGCACCCGCGCACGCATTTGTGCGAAAACGCGTTTTAAGCATGCACATGCATCTTTTGGTAGACGCGGATGAAGTTTTCTGCAAAACCGCAAGATGTGCATGCAAATGGTGCTTTTTGCAGAACGCGCACGTGGATTTCTACCAAACGACGTGCTAAGCATGCCGATGCTGCTATTTTTAGCACCCGTGCACGCATTTGTGCGAAAACGCGTTTTAAGCATGCACATGCATCTTTTGGTAGACGCGGATGAAGTTTTCTGCAAAACCACAAGATGTGCATGCAAATGGTGCTTTTCGCAGAACGCGGTCGTGGATTTCTACCAAACGACGTGCTAAGCATGCCGATGCTGCTCTTTTTAGCACCCGCGCACGCATTTGTGCGAAAACGCGTTTTAAGCATGCACATGCATCTTTTGGTAGACGCGGATGAAGTTTTCTGCAAAACCACAAGATGTGCATGCAAATGGTGCTTTTTGCAGAACGCGCACGTGGATTTCTACCAAACGACGTGCTAAGCATGCCGATGCTGCTCTTTTTAGCACCCGCGCACGGATTTGTGCGAAAACGCGCTTTAAGCATGCACATGCATCTTTTGGTAGACGCGGATGAAGTTTTCTGCAAAACCACAAGATGTGCATGCAAATGGTGCTTTTGGCAGAACGCGCACGTGGATTTCTACCAAACGACGTGCTAAGCATGCCGATGCTGCTCTTTTTAGCACCCGCGCACGCATTTGTGCGAAAACGCGTTTTAAGCATGCACATGCATCTTTTGGTAGACGCGGATGAAGTTTTCTGCAAAACCACAAGATGTGCATGCAAATGGTGCTTTTTGCAGAACGCGCACGTGGATGTCTATCAAACGACGTGCTAAGCATGCCGATGCTGCTCTTTTTAGCACCCGCGCACGCATTTGTGCGAAAACGCGTTTTAAGCATGCACATGCATCTTTTGGTAGACGCGGATGAAGTTTTCTGCAAAACCACAAGATGTGCATGCAAATGGTGCTTTTTGCAGAACGCGCTCGTGGATTTCTACCAAACGACGTGCAAAGCATGCCGATGCTGCTCTTTTTAGCACCCGCGCACGCATTTGTGCGAAAACGCGTTTTAAGCATGCACATGCATCTTTTGGTAGACGCGGATGAAGTTTTCTGCAAAACCACAAGATGTGCATGCAAATGGTGCTTTTTGCAGAACGCGCACGTGGATTTCTACCAAACGACGTGCTAAGCATGCCGATGCTGCTCTTTTTAGCACCCGCGCACGGATTTGTGCGAAAACGCGTTTTAAGCATGCACATGCATCTTTGGGTAGACGCGGATGAATTTTTCTGCAAAACCACAGGATGTGCATGCAAATGGTGCTTTTGGCAGAACGCGCACGTGGATTTCTACCAAACGACGTGCTAAGCATGCCGATGCTGCTCTTTTTAGCACCCGCGCACGCATTTGTGCGAAAACGCGTTTTAAGCATGCACATGCATCTTCTGGTAGACGCGGATGAAGTTTTCTGCAAAACCACAAGATGTGCATGCAAATGGTGCTTTTTGCAGAACGCGCTCGTGGATTTCTACCAAACGACGTGCTAAGCATGCCGATGCTGCTCTTTTTAGCACCCGCGCACGCATTTGTGCGAAAACGCGTTTTAAGCATGCACATGCATCTTTTGGTAGACGCGGATGAAGTTTTCTGCAAAACCACAAGATGTGCATGCAAATGGTGCTTTTTGCAGAACGCGCACGTGGATTTCTACCAAACGACGTGCTAAGCATGCCGATGCTGCTCTTTTTAGCACCCGCGCACGGATTTGTGCGAAAACGCGTTTTAAGCATGCACATGCATCTTTTGGTAGACGCGGATGAAGTTTTCTGCAAAACCACAAGATGTGCATGCAAATGGTGCTTTTGGCAGAACGCGCACGTGGATTTCTACCAAACGACGTGCTAAGCATGCCGATGCTGCTCTTTTTAGCACCCGCGCACGCATTTGTGCGAAAACGCGTTTTAAGCATGCACATGCATCTTTTGGTAGACGCGGATGAAGTTTTCTGCAAAACCACAAGATGTGCATGCAAATGGTGCTTTTTGCAGAACGCGCTCGTGGATTTCTACCAAACGACGTGCTAAGCATGCCGATGCTGCTCTTTTTAGCACCCGCGCACGCATTTGTGCGAAAACGCGTTTTAAGCATGCACATGCATCTTTTGGTAGACGCGGATGAAGTTTTCTGCAAAACCACAAGATGTGCATGCAAATGGTGCTTTTTGCAGAACGCGCACGTGGATTTCTACCAAACGACGTGCTAAGCATGCCGATGCTGCTATTTTTAGCACCCGCGCACGCATTTGTGCGAAAACGCGTTTTAAGCATGCACATGCATCTTTTGGTAGACGCGGATGAAGTTTTCTGCAAAACCACAAGATGTGCATGCAAATGGTGCTTTTTGCAGAACGCGCTCGTGGATTTCTACCAAACGACGTGCTAAGCATGCCGATGCTGCTCTTTTTAGCACCCGCGCACGGATTTGTGCGAAAACGCTTTTAAAGCATGCACATGCATCTTTTGGTAGACGCGGATAAAGTTTTCTGCAAAACCACAAGATGTGCATGCAAATGGTGCTTTTGGCAGAACGCGCACGTGGATTTCTACCAAACGACGTGCTAAGCATGCCGATGCTGCTCTTTTTAGCACCCGCGCACGCATTTGTGCGAAAACGCGTTTTAAGCATGCACATGCATCTTTTGGTAGACGCGGATGAAGTTTTCTGCAAAACCACAAGATGTGCATGCAAATGGTGCTTTTTGCAGAACGCGCACGTGGATGTCTATCAAACGACGTGCTAAGCATGCCGATGCTGCTCTTTTTAGCACCCGCGCACGCATTTGTGCGAAAACGCGTTTTAAGCATGCACATGCATCTTTTGGTAGATGCGGATGAAGTTTTCTGCAAAACCACAAGATGTGCATGGAAATGGTGCTTTTTGCAAAACGCGCTCGTGGATTTCTACCAAACGACGTGCAAAGCATGCCGATGCTGCTCTTTTTAGCACCCGCGCACGCATTTGTGCGAAAACGCGTTTTAAGCATGCACATGCATCTTTTGGTAGACGCGGATGAAGTTTTCTGCAAAACCACAAGATGTGCATGCAAATGGTGCTTTTGGCAGAACGCGCACGTGGATTTCTACCAAACGACGTGCTAAGCATGCCGATGCTGCTCTTTTTAGCACCCGCGCACGCATTTGTGCGAAAACGCGTTTTAAGCATGCACATGCATCTTCTGATAGACGCGGATGAAGTTTTCTGCAAAACCACAAGATGTGCATGCAAATGGTGCTTTTTGCAGAACGCGCTCGTGGATTTCTACCAAACGACGTGCTAAGCATGCCGATGCTGCTCTTTTTAGCACCCGCGCACGCATTTGTGCGAAAACGCGTTTTAAGCATGCACATGCATCTTTTGGTAGACGCGGATGAAGTTTTCTGCAAAACCACAAGATGTGCATGCAAATGGTGCTTTTTGCAGAACGCGCACGTGGATTTCTACCAAACGACGTGCTAAGCATGCCGATGCTGCTCTTTTTAGCACCCGCGCACGGATTTGTGCGAAAACGCGTTTTAAGCATGCACATGCATCTTTTGGTAGACGCGGATGAAGTTTTCTGCAAAACCACAAGATGTGCATGCAAATGGTGCTTTTGGCAGAACGCGCACGTGGATTTCTACCAAACGACGTGCTAAGCATGCCGATGCTGCTCTTTTTAGCACCCGCGCACGCATTTGTGCGAAAACGCGTTTTAAGCATGCACATGCATCTTTTGGTAGACGCGGATGAAGTTTTCTGCAAAACCACAAGATGTGCATGCAAATGGTGCTTTTTGCAGAACGCGCTCGTGGATTTCTACGAAACGACGTGCTAAGCATGCCGATGCTGCTCTTTTTAGCACCCGCGCACGCATTTGTGCGAAAACGCGTTTTAAGCATGCACATGCATCTTTTGGTAGACGCGGATGAAGTTTTCTGCAAAACCACAAGATGTGCATGCAAATGGTGCTTTTTGCAGAACGCGCACGTGGATTTCTACCAAACGACGTGCTAAGCATGCCGATGCTGCTATTTTTAGCACCCGCGCACGCATTTGTGCGAAAACGCGTTTTAAGCATGCACATGCATCTTTTGGTAGACGCGGATGAAGTTTTCTGCAAAACCACAAGATGTGCATGCAAATGGTGCTTTTTGCAGAACGCGCTCGTGGATTTCTACCAAACGACGTGCTAAGCATGCCGATGCTGCTCTTTTTAGCACCCGCGCACGGATTTGTGCGATAACGCGTTTTAAGCATGCACATGCATCTTTTGGTAGACGCGGATGAAGTTTTCTGCAAAACCACAAGATGTGCATGCAAATGGTGCTTTTGGCAGAACGCGCACGTGGATTTCTACCAAACGACGTGCTAAGCATGCCGATGCTGCTCTTTTTAGCACCCGCGCACGGATTTGTGCGAAAACGCGTTTTAAGCATGCACATGCATCTTTTGGTAGACGCGGATGAAGTTTTCTGCAAAACCACAAGATGTGCATGCAAATGGTGCTTTTGGCAGAACGCGCACGTGGATTTCTACCAAACGACGTGCTAAGCATGCCGATGCTGCTCTTTTTAGCACCCGCGCACGCATTTGTGCGAAAACGCGTTTTAAGCATGCACATGCATCTTTTGGTAGACGCGGATGAAGTTTTCTGCAAAACCACAAGATGTGCATGCAAATGGTGCTTTTTGCAGAACGCGCACGTGGATTTCTACCAAACGACGTGCTAAGCATGCCGATGCTGCTCTTTTTAGCACCCGCGCACGGATTTGTGCGAAAACGCGTTTTAAGCATGCACATGCATCTTTTGGTAGACGCGGATGAAGTTTTCTGCAAAACCACAACACGTGCATGCAAATGGTGCTTTTGCCAGAACGCGCACGTGGATTTCTACCAAACGACGTGCTAAGCATGCCGATGCTGCTCTTTTTAGCACCCGCGCACGCATTTGTGCGAAAACGCGTTTTAAGCATGCACATGCATCTTTTGGTAGACGCGGATGAAGTTTTCTGCAAAACCACAAGATGTGCATGCAAATGGTGCTTTTTGCAGAACGCGCTCGTGGATTTCTACCAAACGACGTGCTAAGCATGCCGATGCTGCTCTTTTTAGCACCCGCGCACGCATTTGTGCGAAAACGCGTTTTAAGCATGCACATGCATCTTTTGGTAGACGCGGATGAAGGTTTCTGCAAAACCACAAGATGTGCATGCAAATGGTGCTTTTTGCAGAACGCGCACGTGGATTTCTACCAAACGACGTGCTAAGCATGCCGATGCTGCTCTTTTTAGCACCCGCGCACGGATTTGTGCGAAAACGCGTTTTAAGCATGCACATGCATCTTTTGGTAGACGCGGATGAAGTTTTCTGCAAAACCACAAGATCTGCATGCAAATGGTGCTTTTGGCAGAACGCGCACGTGGATTTCTACCAAACGACGTGCTAAGCATGCCGATGCTGCTCTTTTTAGCACCCGCGCACGCATTTGTGCGAAAACGCGTTTTAAGCATGCACATGCATCTTTTGGTAGACGCGGATGAAGTTTTCTGCAAAACCACAAGATGTGCATGCAAATGGTGCTTTTTGCAGAACGCGCACGTGGATTTCTACCAAACGACGTGCTAAGCATGCCGATGCTGCTCTTTTTAGCACCCGCGCACGCATTTGTGCGAAAACGCGTTTTAAGCACGCACATGCATCTTTTGGTAGACGCGGATGAAGTTTTCTGCAAAACCACAAGATGTGCATGCAAATGGTGCTTTTTGCAGAACGCGCACGTGGATTTCTACCAAACGACGTGCTAAGCTTGCCGATGCTGCTCTTTTTAGCACCCGCGCACGGATTTGCGCGAAAACGCGTTTTAAGCATGCACATGCATCTTTTGGTAGACGCGGATGAAGTTTTCTGCAAAACCACAAGATGTGCATGCAAATGGTGCTTTTGGCAGAACGCGCACGTGGATTTCTACCAAACGACGTGCTAAGCATGCCGATGCTGCTCTTTTTAGCACCCGCGCACGGATTTGTGCGAAAACGCGTTTTAAGCATGCACATGTATCTTTTGGTAGACGCGGATGAAGTTTTCTGCAAAACCACAAGATGTGCATGCAAATGGTGCTTTTGGCAGAACGCGCACGTGGATTTCTACCAAACGACGTGCTAAGCATGCCGATGCTGCTCTTTTTAGCACCCGCACACGCATTTGTGCGAAAACGCGTTTTAAGCATGCACATGCATCTTTTGGTAGACGCGGATGAAGTTTTCTGCAAAACCACAAGATGTGCATGCAAATGGTGCTTTTTGCAGAACGCGCACGTGGATTTCTACCAAACGACGTGCTAAGCATGCCGATGCTGCTCTTTTTAGCACCCGCGCACGCATTTGTGCGAAAACGCGTTTTAAGCATGCACATGCATCTTTTGGTTGACGCGGATGAAGTTTTCTGCAAAACCACAAGATGTGCATGCAAATGGTGCTTTTTGCAGAACGCGCACGTGGATTTCTACCAAACGATGTGCTAAGCTTGCCGATGCTGCTCTTTTTAGCACCCGCGCACGGATTTGTGCGAAAACGCGTTTTAAGCATGCACATGCATCTTTTGGTAGACGCGGATGAAGTTTTCTGCAAAACCACAAGATGTGCATGCAAATGGTGCTTTTGGCAGAACGCGCACGTGGATTTCTACCAAACGACGTGCTAAGCATGCCGATGCTGCTCTTTTTAGCACCCGCGCACGCATTTGTGCGAAAACGCGTTTTAAGCATGCACATGCATCTTTTGGTAGACGCGGATGAAGTTTTCTGCAAAACCACAAGATGTGCATGCAAATGGTGCTTTTTGCAGAACGCGCACGTGGATTTCTACCAAACGACGTGCTAAGCATGCCGATGCTGCTCTTTTTAGCACCCGCGCACGGATTTGTGCGAAAACGCGTTTTAAGCATGCACATGCATCTTTTGGTAGACGCGGATGAAGTTTTCTGCAAAACCACAAGATGTGCATGCAAATGGTGCTTTTTGCAGAACGCGCACGTGGATTTCTACCAAACGACGTGCTAAGCATGCCGATGCTGCTATTTTTAGCACCCGCGCACGCGTTTGTGCGAAAACGCGTTTTAAGCATGCACATGCATCTTTTGGTAGACGCGGATGAAGTTTTCTGCAAAACCACAAGATGTGCACGCAAATGGTGCTTTTTGCAGAACGCGCACGTGGATTTCTACCAAACGACGTGCTAACCATGCCGATGCTGCTCTTTTTAGCACCCGCGCACGCATTTGTGCGAAAACGCGTTTTAAGCATGCACATGCATCTCTTGGTAGACGCGGATGAAGTTTTCTGCAAAACCACAAGATGTGCATGCAAATGGTGCTTTTTGCAGAACGCGCACGTGGATTTCTACCAAACGACGTGCTAAGCATGCCGATGCTGCTCTTTTTAGCACCCGCGCACGCATTTGTGCGAAAACGCGTTTTAAGCATGCACATGCATCTTTTGGTAGACGCGGATGAAGTTTTCTGCAAAACCACAAGATGTGCATGCAAATGGTGCTTTTTGCAGAACGCGCACGTGGATTTCTACCAAACGACGTGCTAAGCATGCCGATGCTGCTCTTTTTAGCACCCGCGCATGGATTTGTGCGAAAACGCGTTTTAAGCATGCACATGCATCTTTTGGTAGACGCGGATGAAGTTTTCTGCAAAACCACAAGATGTGCATGCAAATGGTGCTTTTGGCAGAACGCGCACGTGGATTTCTACCAAACGACGTGCTAAGCATGCCGATGCTGCTCTTTTTAGCACCCGCGCACGCATTTGTGCGAAAACGCGTTTTAAGCATGCACATGCATCTTTTGGTAGACGCGGATGAAGTTTTCTGCAAAACCACAAGATGTGCATGCAAATGGTGCTTTTTGCAGAACGCGCTCGTGGATTTCTACCAAACGACGTGCTAAGCATGCCGATGCTGCTCTTTTTAGCACCCGCGCACGCATTTGTGCGAAAACGCGTTTTAAGCATGCACATGCATCTTTTGGTAGACGCGGATGAAGTTTTCTGCAAAACCACAAGATGTGCATGCAAATGGTGCTTTTTGCAGAACGCGCACGTGGATTTCTACCAAACGACGTGCTAAGCATGCCGATGCTGCTCTTTTTAGCACCCGCGCACGGATTTGTGCGAAAACGCGTTTTAAGCATGCACATGCATCTTTTGGTAGACGCGGATGCATTTTCTGCAAAACCACAACATGTGCATGCAAATGGTGCTTTTGGCACAACGCGCACGTGGATTTCTACCAAACGACGTGCTAAGCATGCCGATGCTGCTCTTTTTAGCACCCGCGCACGCATTTGTGCGAAAACGCGTTTTAAGCATGCACATGCATCTTTTGGTAGACGCGGATGAAGTTTTCTGCAAAACCACAAGATGTGCATGCAAATGGTGCTTTTTGCAGAACGCGCACGTGGATTTCTACCAAACGACGTGCTAAGCATGCCGATGCTGCTCTTTTTAGCACCCGCGCACGGATTTGTGCGAAAACGCGTTTTAAGCATGCACATGCATCTTTTGGTAGACGCGGATGAAGTTTTCTGCAAAACCACAAGATGTGCATGCAAATGGTGCTTTTGGCAGAACGCGCACGTGGATTTCTACCAAACGACGTGCTAAGCATGCCGATGCTGCTCTTTTTAGCACCTGCGCACGCATTTGTGCGAAAACGCGTTTTAAGCATGCACATGCATCTTTTGGTAGACGCGGATGAAGTTTTCTGCAAAACCACAAGATGTGCATGCAAATGGTGCTTTTTGCAGAACGCGCTCGTGGATTTCTACCAAACGACGTGCTAAGCATGCCGATGCTGCTCTTTTTAGCACCCGCGCACGGATTTGTGCGAAAACGCGTTTTAAGCATGCACATGCATCTTTTGGTAGACGCGGATGAAGTTTTCTGCAAAACCACAAGATGTGCATGCAAATGGTGCTTTTGGTAGAACGCGCACGTGGATTTCTACCAAACGACGTGCTAAGCATGCCGATGCTGCTCTTTTTAGCACCCGCGCACGGATTTGTGCGAAAACGCGTTTTAAGCATGCACATCCATCTTTTGGTAGACGCGGATGAAGTTTTCTGCAAAACCACAAGATGTGCATGCACATGGTGCTTTTGGCAGAACGCGCACGTGGATTTCTACCAAACGACGTGCTAAGCATGCCGATGCTGCTCTTTTTAGCACCCCGCGCACGGATTTGTGCGAAAACGCGTTTTAAGCATGCACATGCATCTTTTGGTAGACGCGGATGAAGTTTTCTGCAAAACCACAAGATGTGCATGCAAATGGTGCTTTTGGCAGAACGCGCACGTGGATTTCTACCAAACGACGTGCTAAGCATGCCGATGCTGCTCTTTTTAGCACCCGCGCACGCATTTGTGCGAAAACGCGTTTTAAGCATGCACATGCATCTTTTGGTAGACGCGGATGAAGTTTTCTGCAAAACCACAAGATGTGCATGCAAATGGTGCTTTTGGCAGAACGCGCACGTGGATTTCTAGCAAACGACGTGCTAAGCATGCCGATGATGCTCTTTTTAGCACCCGCGCACGCATTTGTGCGAAAACGCGTTTTAAGCATGCACATGCATCTTTTGGTAGACGCGGATGAAGTTTTCTGCAAAACCACAAGATGTGCATGCAAATGGTGCGTTTTGCAGAACGCGCACGTGGATTTCAACCAAACGACGTGCTAAGCATGCCGATGCTGCTCTTTTTAGCACCCGCGCACGCATTTGTGCGAAAACGCGTTTTAAGCATGCACATGCATCTTTTGGTAGACGCGGATGAAGTTTTCTGCAAAACCACAAGATGTGCATGCAAATGGTGCTTTTTGCAGAACGCGCACGTGGATTTCTACCAAACGACGTGCTAAGCATGCCGATGCTGCTCTTTTTAGCACCCGCGCACGGATTTGTGCGAAAACGCGTTTTAAGCATGCACATCCATCTTTTGGTAGACGCGGATGAAGTTTTTTGCAAAACCACAAGATGTGCATGCAAATGGTGCTTTTGGCAGAACGCGCACGTGGATTTCTACCAAACGACGTGCTAAGCATGCCGATGCTGCTCTTTTTAGCACCCGCGCACGCATTTGTGCGAAAACGCGTTTTAAGCATGCACATGCATCTTTTGGTAGACGCGGATGAAGTTTTCTGCAAAACCACAAGATGTGCATGCAAATGGTGCTTTTGGCAGAACGCGCACGTGGATTTCTACCAAACGACGGGCTAAGCATGCCGATGCTGCTCTTTTTAGCACCCGCGCACGGATTTGTGCGAAAACGCGTTTTAAGCATGCACATGCATCTTTTGGTAGACGCGGATGAAGTTTTCTGCAAAACCACAAGATGTGCATGCAAATGGTGCTTTTGGCAGAACGCGCACGTGGATTTCTACCAAACGACGGGCTAAGCATGCCGATGCTGCTCTTTTTAGCACCCGCGCACGGATTTGTGCGAAAACGCGTTTTAAGCATGCACATGCATCTTTTGGTAGACGCGGATGAAGTTTTCTGCAAAACCACAAGATGTGCATGCAAATGGTGCTTTTGGCAGAACGCGCACGTGGATTTCTACCAAACGACGTGCTAAGCATGCCGATGCTGCTCTTTTTAGCACCCGCGCACGCATTTGTGCGAAAACGCGTTTTAAGCATGCACATGCATCTTTTGGTAGACGCGGATGAAGTTTTCTGCAAAACCACAAGATGTGCATGCAAATGGTGCTTTTGGCAGAACGCGCACGTGGATTTCTACCAAACGACGTGCTAAGCATGCCGATGCTGCTCTTTTTAGCACCCGCGCACGGATTTGTGCGAAAACGCGTTTTAAGCATGCACATGCATCTTTTGGTAGACGCGGATGAAGTTTTCTGCAAAACCACAAGATGTGCATGCAAATGGTGCTTTTGGCAGAACGCGCACGTGGATTTCTACCAAACGACGTGCTAAACATGCCGATGCTGGTCTTTTTTGCACCCGCGCACGGATTTGTGCGAAAACGCGTTTTAAGCATGCACATGCATCTTTTGGTAGACGCGGATGAAGTTTTCTGCAAAACCACAAGATGTGCATGCAAATGGTGCTTTTGGCAGAACGCGCACGTGGATTTCTACCAAACGACGTGCTAAGCATGCCGATGCTGCTCTTTTTAGCACCCGCGCACGCATTTGTGCGAAAACGCGTTTTAAGCATGCACATGCATCTTTTGGTAGACGCGGATGAAGTTTTCTGCAAAACCACAAGATGTGCATGCAAATGGTGCTTTTGGCAGAACGCGCACGTGGATTTCTACCAAACGACGTGCTAAGCATGCCGATGCTGCTCTTTTTAGCACCCGCGCACGCATTTGTGCGAAAACGCGTTTTAAGCATGCACATGCATCTTTTGGTAGACGCGGATGAAGTTTTCTGCAAAACCACAAGATGTGCATGCAAATGGTGCTTTTTGCAGAACGCGCACGTGGATTTCAACCAAACGACGTGCTAAGCATGCCGATGCTGCTCTTTTTAGCACCCGCGCACGCATTTGTGTGAAAACGCGTTTTAAGCATGCACATGCATCTTTTGGTAGACGCGGATGAAGTTTTCTGCAAAACCACAAGATGTGCATACAAATGGTGCTTTTTGCAGAACGCGCACGTGGATTTCTACCAAACGACGTGCTAAGCATGCCGATGCTGCTCTTTTTAGCACCCGCGCACGGATTTGTGCGAAAACGCGTTTTAAGCATGCACATGCATCTTTTGGTAGACGCGGATGAAGTTTTCTGCAAAACCACAAGATGTGCATGCAAATGGTGCTTTTGGCAGAACGCGCACGTGGATTTCTACCAAACGACGTGCTAAGCATGCCGATGCTGCTCTTTTTAGCACCCGCGCACGCATTTGTGCGAAAACGCGTTTTAAGCATGCACATGCATCTTTTGGTAGACGCGGATGAAGTTTTCTGCAAAACCACAAGATGTGCATGCAAATGGTGCTTTTGGCAGAACGCGCACGTGGATTTCTACCAAACGACGGGCTAAGCATGCCGATGCTGCTCTTTTTAGCACCCGCGCACGGATTTGTGCGAAAACGCGTTTTAAGCATGCACATGCATCTTTTGGTAGACGCGGATGAAGTTTTCTGCAAAACCACAAGATGTGCATGCAAATGGTGCTTTTGGCAGAACGCGCACGTGGATTTCTACCAAACGACGTGCTAAGCATGCCGATGCTGCTCTTTTTAGCACCCGCGCACGGATTTGTGCGAAAACGCGTTTTAAGCATGCACATGCATCTTTTGGTAGACGCGGATGAAGTTTTCTGCAAAACCACAAGATGTGCATGCAAATGGTGCTTTTGGCAGAACGCGCACGTGGATTTCTACCAAACGACGTGCTAAGCATGCCGATGCTGCTCTTTTTAGCACCCGCGCACGGATTTGTGCGAAAACGCGTTTTAAGCATGCACATGCATCTTTTGGTAGACGCGGATGAAGTTTTCTGCAAAACCACAAGATGTGCATGCAAATGGTGCTTTTGGCAGAACGCGCACGTGGATTTCTACCAAACGACGTGCTAAGCATGCCGATGCTGCTCTTTTTAGCACCCGCGCACGGATTTGTGCGAAAACGCGTTTTAAGCATGCACATGCATCTTTTGGTAGACGCGGATGAAGTTTTCTGCAAAACCACAAGATGTGCATGCAAATGGTGCTTTTGGCAGAACGCGCACGTGGATTTCTACCAAACGACGTGCTAAGCATGCCGATGCTGCTCTTTTTAGCACCCGCGCACGGATTTGTGCGAAAACGCGTTTTAAGCATGCACATGCATCTTTTGGTAGACGCGGATGAAGTTTTCTGCAAAACCACAAGATGTGCATGCAAATGGTGCTTTTGGCAGAACGCGCACGTGGATTTCTACCAAACGACGTGCTAAGCATGCCGATGCTGCTCTTTTTAGCACCCGCGCTCGGATTTGTGCGAAAACGCGTTTTAAGCATGCACATGCATCTTTTGGTAGACGCGGATGAAGTTTTCTGCAAAACCACAAGATGTGCATGCAAATGGTGCTTTTGGCAGAACGCGCACGTGGATTTCTACCAAACGACGTGCTAAGCATGCCGATGCTGCTCTTTTTAGCACCCGCGCACGGATTTGTGCGAAAACGCGTTTTAAGCATGCACATGCATCTTTTGGTAGACGCGGATGAAGTTTTCTGCAAAACCACAAGATGTGCATGCAAATGGTGCTTTTGGCAGAACGCGCACGTGGATTTCTACCAAACGACGTGCTAAGCATGCCGATGCTGCTCTTTTTAGCACCCGCGCACGGATTTGTGCGAAAACGCGTTTTAAGCATGCACATGCATCTTTTGGTAGACGCGGATGAAGTTTTCTGCAAAACCACAAGATGTGCATGCAAATGGTGCTTTTGGCAGAACGCGCACGTGGATTTCTACCAAACGACGTGCTAAGCATGCCGATGCTGCTCTTTTTAGCACCCGCGCACGCATTTGTGCGAAAACGCGTTTTAAGCATGCACATGCATCTTTTGGTAGACGCGGATGAAGTTTTCTGCAAAACCACAAGATGTGCATGCAAATGGTGCTTTTGGCAGAACGCGCACGTGGATTTCTACCAAACGACGTGCTAAGCATGCCGATGCTGCTCTTTTTAGCACCCGCGCACGGATTTGTGCGAAAACGCGTTTTAAGCATGCACATGCATCTTTTGGTAGACGCGGATGAAGTTTTCTGCAAAACCACAAGATGTGCATGCAAATGGTGCTTTTGGCAGAACGCGCACGTGGATTTCTACCAAACGACGTGCTAAGCATGCCGATGCTGCTCTTTTTAGCACCCGCGCACGGATTTGTGCGAAAACACGTTTTAAGCATGCACATGCATCTTTTGGTAGACGCGGATGAAGTTTTCTGCAAAACCACAAGATGTGCATGCAAATGGTGCTTTTGGCAGAACGCGCACGTGGATTTCTACCAAAGGACGTGCTAAGCATGCCGATGCTGCTCTTTTTAGCACCCGCGCACGGATTTGTGCGAAAACGCGTTTTAAGCATGCACATGCATCTTTTGGTAGACGCGGATGAAGTTTTCTGCAAAACCACAAGATGTGCATGCAAATAGTGCTTTTGGCAGAACGCGCACGTGGATTTCTACCAAACGACGTGCTAAGCATGCCGATGCTGCTCTTTTTAGCACCCGCGCACGGATTTGTGCGAAAACGCGTTTTAAGCATGCACATGCATCTTTTGGTAGACGCGGATGAAGTTTTCTGCAAAACCACAAGATGTGCATGCAAATGGTGCTTTTGGCAGAACGCGCACGTGGATTTCTACCAAACGACGTGCTAAGCATGCCGATGCTGCTCTTTTTAGCACCCGCGCACGGATTTGTGCGAAAACGCGTTTTAAGCATGCACATGCATCTTTTGGTAGACGCGGATGAAGTTTTCTGCAAAACCACAAGATGTGCATGCAAATGGTGCTTTTGGCAGAACGCGCACGTGGATTTCTACCAAACGACGTGCTAAGCATGCCGATGCTGCTCTTTTTAGCACCCGCGCACGGATTTGTGCGAAAACGCGTTTTAAGCATGCACATGCATCTTTTGGTAGACGCGGATGAAGTTTTCTGCAAAACCACAAGATGTGCATGCAAATGGTGCTTTTGGCAGAACGCGCACGTGGATTTCTACCAAACGACGTGCTAAGCATGCCGATGCTGCTCTTTTTAGCACCCGCGCACGGATTTGTGCGAAAACGCGTTTTAAGCATGCACATGCATCTTTTGGTAGACGCGGATGAAGTTTTCTGCTAAACCACAAGATGTGCATGCAAATGGTGCTTTTGGCAGAACGCGCACGTGGATTTCTACCAAACGACGTGCTAAGCATGCCGATGCTGCTCTTTTTAGCACCCGCGCACGGATTTGTGCGAAAACGCGTTTTAAGCATGCACATGCATCTTTTGGTAGACGCGGATGAAGTTTTCTGCAAAACCACAAGATGTGCATGCAAATGGTGCTTTTGGCAGAACGCGCACGTGGATTTCTACCAAACGACGTGCTAAGCATGCCGATGCTGCTCTTTTTAGCACCCGCGCACGGATTTGTGCGAAAACGCGTTTTAAGCATGCACATGCATCTTTTGGTAGACGCGGATGAAGTTTTCTGCAAAACCACAAGATGTGCATGCAAATGGTGCTTTTGGCAGAACGCGCACGTGGATTTCTACCAAACGACGTGCTAAGCATGCCGATGCTGCTCTTTTTAGCACCCGCGCACGGATTTGTGCGAAAACGCGTATTAAGCATGCACATGCATCTTTTGGTAGACGCGGATGAAGTTTTCTGCAAAACCACAAGATGTGCATGCAAATGGTGCTTTTGGCAGAACGCGCACGTGGATTTCTACCAAACGACGTGCTAAGCATGCCGATGCTGCTCTTTTTAGCACCCGCGCACGCATTTGTGCGAAAACGCGTTTTAAGCATGCACATGCATCTTTTGGTAGACGCGGATGAAGTTTTCTGCAAAACCACAAGATGTGCATGCAAATGGTGCTTTTGGCAGAACGCGCACGTGGATTTCTACCAAACGACGTGCTAAGCATGCCGATGCTGCTCTTTTTAGCACCCGCGCACGGATTTGTGCGAAAACGCGTTTTAAGCATGCACATGCATCTTTTGGTAGACGCGGATGAAGTTTTCTGCAAAACCACAAGATGTGCATGCAAATGGTGCTTTTGGCAGAACGCGCACGTGGATTTCTACCAAACGACGTGCTAAGCATGCCGATGCTGCTCTTTTTAGCACCCGCGCACGGATTTGTGCGAAAACACGTTTTAAGCATGCACATGCATCTTTTGGTAGACGCGGATGAAGTTTTCTACAAAACCACAAGATGTGCATGCAAATGGTGCTTTTGGCAGAACGCGCACGTGGATTTCTACCAAACGACGTGCTAAGCATGCCGATGCTGCTCTTTTTAGCACCCGCGCACGGATTTGTGCGAAAACGCGTTTTAAGCATGCACATGCATCTTTTGGTAGACGCGGATGAAGTTTTCTGCAAAACCACAAGATGTGCATGCAAATGGTGCTTTTGGCAGAACGCGCACGTGGATTTCTACCAAACGACGTGCTAAGCATGCCGATGCTGCTCTTTTTAGCACCCGCGCACGGATTTGTGCGAAAACGCGTTTTAAGCATGCACATGCATCTTTTGGTAGACGCGGATGAAGTTTTCTGCAAAACCACAAGATGTGCATGCAAATGGTGCTTTTGGCAGAACGCGCACGTGGATTTCTACCAAACGACGTGCTAAGCATGCCGATGCTGCTCTTTTTAGCACCCGCGCACGGATTTGTGCGAAAACGCGTTTTAAGCATGCACATGCATCTTTTGGTAGACGCGGATGAAGTTTTCTGCAAAACCACAAGATGTGCATGCAAATGGTGCTTTTGGCAGAACGCGCACGTGGATTTCTACCAAACGACGTGCTAAGCATGCCGATGCTGCTCTTTTTAGCACCCGCGCACGCATTTGTGCGAAAACGCGTTTTAAGCATGCACATGCATCTTTTGGTAGACGCGGATGAAGTTTTCTGCAAAACCACAAGATGTGCATGCAAAAGGTGCTTTTTGCAGAACGCGCACGTGGATTTCTACCAAACGACGTGCTAAGCATGCCGATGCTGCTCTTTTTAGCACCCGCGCACGCATTTGTGCGAAAACGCGTTTTAAGCATGCACATGCATCTTTTGGTAGACGCGGGTGAAGTTTTCTGCAAAACCACAAGATGTGCATGCAAATGGTGCTTTTTGCAGAACGCGCACGTGGATTTCTACCAAACGACGTGCTAAGCATGCCGATGCTGCTCTTTTTAGCACCCGCGCACGGATTTGTGCGAAAACGCGTTTTAAGCATGCACATGCATCTTTTGGTAGACGCGGATGAAGTTTTCTGCAAAACCACAAGATGTGCATGCAAATGGTGCTTTTGGCAGAACGCGCACGTGGATTTCTACCAAACGACGTGCTAAGCATGCCGATGCTGCTCTTTTTAGCACCCGCGCACGGATTTGTGCGAAAACACGTTTTAAGCATGCACATGCATCTTTTGGTAGACGCGGATGAAGTTTTCTGCAAAACCACAAGATGTGCATGCAAATGGTGCTTTTGGCAGAACGCGCACGTGGATTTCTACCAAAGGACGTGCTAAGCATGCCGATGCTGCTCTTTTTAGCACCCGCGCACGGATTTGTGCGAAAACGCGTTTTAAGCATGCACATGCATCTTTTGGTAGACGCGGATGAAGTTTTCTGCAAAACCACAAGATGTGCATGCAAATAGTGCTTTTGGCAGAACGCGCACGTGGATTTCTACCAAACGACGTGCTAAGCATGCCGATGCTGCTCTTTTTAGCACCCGCGCACGGATTTGTGC
The DNA here is from genome assembly GCF_023375885.2 of Dermacentor andersoni. NCBI lineage: Eukaryota > Metazoa > Arthropoda > Arachnida > Ixodida > Ixodidae > Dermacentor > Dermacentor andersoni. The sequence goes on along the minus strand of NW_027314905.1, from coordinate 113,906 downwards.
GAAAACGCGTTTTAAGCATGCACATGCATCTTTTGGTAGACGCGGATGAAGTTTTCTGCAAAACCACAAGATGTGCATGCAAATGGTGCTTTTGGCAGAACGCGCACGTGGATTTCTACCAAACGACGTGCTAAGCATGCCGATGCTGCTCTTTTTAGCACCCGCGCACGGATTTGTGCGAAAACGCGTTTTAAGCATGCACATGCATCTTTTGGTAGACGCGGATGAAGTTTTCTGCAAAACCACAAGATGTGCATGCAAATGGTGCTTTTGGCAGAACGCGCACGTGGATTTCTACCAAACGACGTGCTAAGCATGCCGATGCTGCTCTTTTTAGCACCCGCGCACGGATTTGTGCGAAAACGCGTTTTAAGCATGCACATGCATCTTTTGGTAGACGCGGATGAAGTTTTCTGCAAAACCACAAGATGTGCATGCAAATGGTGCTTTTGGCAGAACGCGCACGTGGATTTCTACCAAACGACGTGCTAAGCATGCCGATGCTGCTCTTTTTAGCACCCGCGCACGGATTTGTGCGAAAACGCGTTTTAAGCATGCACATGCATCTTTTGGTAGACGCGGATGAAGTTTTCTGCTAAACCACAAGATGTGCATGCAAATGGTGCTTTTGGCAGAACGCGCACGTGGATTTCTACCAAACGACGTGCTAAGCATGCCGATGCTGCTCTTTTTAGCACCCGCGCACGGATTTGTGCGAAAACGCGTTTTAAGCATGCACATGCATCTTTTGGTAGACGCGGATGAAGTTTTCTGCAAAACCACAAGATGTGCATGCAAATGGTGCTTTTGGCAGAACGCGCACGTGGATTTCTACCAAACGACGTGCTAAGCATGCCGATGCTGCTCTTTTTAGCACCCGCGCACGGATTTGTGCGAAAACGCGTTTTAAGCATGCACATGCATCTTTTGGTAGACGCGGATGAAGTTTTCTGCAAAACCACAAGATGTGCATGCAAATGGTGCTTTTGGCAGAACGCGCACGTGGATTTCTACCAAACGACGTGCTAAGCATGCCGATGCTGCTCTTTTTAGCACCCGCGCACGGATTTGTGCGAAAACGCGTTTTAAGCATGCACATGCATCTTTTGGTAGACGCGGATGAAGTTTTCTGCAAAACCACAAGATGTGCATGCAAATAGTGCTTTTGGCAGAACGCGCACGTGGATTTCTACCAAACGACGTGCTAAGCATGCCGATGCTGCTCTTTTTAGCACCCGCGCACGGATTTGTGCGAAAACGCGTTTTAAGCATGCACATGCATCTTTTGGTAGACGCGGATGAAGTTTTCTGCAAAACCACAAGATGTGCATGCAAATGGTGCTTTTGGCAGAACGCGCACGTGGATTTCTACCAAACGACGTGCTAAGCATGCCGATGCTGCTCTTTTTAGCACCCGCGCACGCATTTGTGCGAAAACGCGTTTTAAGCATGCACATGCATCTTTTGGTAGACGCGGATGAAGTTTTCTGCAAAACCACAAGATGTGCATGCAAATGGTGCTTTTGGCAGAACGCGCACGTGGATTTCTACCAAACGACGTGCTAAGCATGCCGATGCTGCTCTTTTTAGCACCCGCGCACGGATTTGTGCGAAAACGCGTTTTAAGCATGCACATGCATCTTTTGGTAGACGCGGATGAAGTTTTCTGCAAAACCACAAGATGTGCATGCAAATGGTGCTTTTGGCAGAACGCGCACGTGGATTTCTACCAAACGACGTGCTAAGCATGCCGATGCTGCTCTTTTTAGCACCCGCGCACGCATTTGTGCGAAAACGCGTTTTAAGCATGCACATGCATCTTTTGGTAGACGCGGATGAAGTTTTCTGCAAAACCACAAGATGTGCATGCAAATGGTGCTTTTGGCAGAACGCGCACGTGGATTTCTACCAAACGACGTGCTAAGCATGCCGATGCTGCTCTTTTTAGCACCCGCGCACGGATTTGTGCGAAAACGCGTTTTAAGCATGCACATGCATCTTTTGGTAGACGCAGATGAAGTTTTCTGCAAAACCACAAGATGTGCATGCAAATGGTGCTTTTGGCAGAACGCGCACGTGGATTTCTACCAAACGACGTGCTAAGCATGCCGATGCTGCTCTTTTTAGCACCCGCGCACGGATTTGTGCGAAAACACGTTTTAAGCATGCACATGCATCTTTTGGTAGACGCGGATGAAGTTTTCTGCAAAACCACAAGATGTGCATGCAAATGGTGCTTTTGGCAGAACGCGCACGTGGATTTCTACCAAACGACGTGCTAAGCATGCCGATGCTGCTCTTTTTAGCACCCGCGCACGGATTTGTGCGAAAACGCGTTTTAAGCATGCACATGCATCTTTTGGTAGACGCGGATGAAGTTTTCTGCAAAACCACAAGATGTGCATGCAAATGGTGCTTTTGGCAGAACGCGCACGTGGATTTCTACCAAACGACGTACTAAGCATGCCGATGCTGCTCTTTTTAGCACCCGCGCACGCATTTGTGCGAAAACGCGTTTTAAGCATGCACATGCATCTTTTGGTAGACGCGGATGAAGTTTTCTGCAAAACCACAAGATGTGCATGCAAATGGTGCTTTTGGGAGAACGCGCACGTGGATTTCTACCAAACGACGTGCTAAGCATGCCGATGCTGCTCTTTTTAGCACCCGCGCACGCATTTGTGCGAAAACTCGTTTCAAGCATGCACATGCATCTTTTGGTAGACGCGGATGAAGTTTTCTGCAAAACCACAAGATGTGCATGCAAATGGTGCTTTTTGCAGAACGCGCACGTGGATTTCTACCAAACGACGTGCTAAGCATGCCGATGCTGCTCTTTTTAGCACCCGCGCACGGATTTGTGCGAAAACGCGTTTTAAGCATGCACATGCATCTTTTGGTAGACGCGGATGAAGTTTTCTGCAAAACCACAAGATGTGCATGCAAATGGTGCTTTTGGCAGAACGCGCACGTGGATTTCTACCAAACGACGTGCTAAGCATGCCGATGCTGCTCTTTTTAGCACCCGCGCACGCATTTGTGCGAAAACGCGTTTTAAGCATGCACATGCATCTTTTGGTAGACGCGGATGAAGTTTTCTGCAAAACCACAAGATGTGCATGCAAATGGTGCTTTTGGCAGAACGCGCACGTGGATTTCTACCAAACGACGTGCTAAGCATGCCGATGCTGCTCTTTTTAGCACCCGCGCACGGATTTGTGCGAAAACGCGTTTTAAGCATGCACATGCATCTTTTGGTAGACGCGGATGAAGTTTTCTGCAAAACCACAAGATGTGCATGCAAATGGTGCTTTTGGCAGAACGCGCACGTGGATTTCTACCAAACGACGTGCTAAGCATGCCGATGCTGCTCTTTTTAGCACCCGCGCACGGATTTGTGCGAAAACACGTTTTAAGCATGCACATGCATCTTTTGGTAGACGCGGATGAAGTTTTCTGCAAAACCACAAGATGTGCATGCAAATGGTGCTTTTGGCAGAACGCGCACGTGGATTTCTACCAAACGACGTGCTAAGCATGCCGATGCTGCTCTTTTTAGCACCCGCGCACGGATTTGTGCGAAAACGCGTTTTAAGCATGCAGATGCATCTTTTGGTAGACGCGGATGAAGTTTTCTGCAAAACCGCAAGATGTGCATGCAAATGGTGCTTTTGGCAGAACGCGCACGTGGATTTCTACCAAACGACGTACTAAGCATGCCGATGCTGCTCTTTTTAGCACCCGCGCACGCATTTGTGCGAAAACGCGTTTTAAGCATGCACATGCATCTTTTGGTAGACGCGGATGAAGTTTTCTGCAAAACCACAAGATGTGCATGCAAATGGTGCTTTTGGGAGAACGCGCACGTGGATTTCTACCAAACGACGTGCTAAGCATGCCGATGCTGCTCTTTTTAGCACCCGCGCACGCATTTGTGCGAAAACTCGTTTCAAGCATGCACATGCATCTTTTGGTAGACGCGGATGAAGTTTTCTGCAAAACCACAAGATGTGCATGCAAATGGTGCTTTTTGCAGAACGCGCACGTGGATTTCTACCGAACGACGTGCTAAGCATGCCGATGCTGCTCTTTTTAGCACCCGCGCACGCATTTGTGCGAAAACGCGTTTTAAGCATGCACATGCATCTTTTGGTAGACGCGGGTGAAGTTTTCTGCAAAACCACAAGATGTGCATGCAAATGGTGCTTTTGGCAGAACGCGCACGTGGATTTCTACCAAACGACGTGCTAAGCATGCCGATGCTGCTCTTTTTAGCACCCGCGCACGGATTTGTGCGAAAACGCGTTTTAAGCATGCACATGCATGATTTGGTAGACGCGGATGAAGTTTTCTGCAAAACCACAAGATGTGCATGCAAATGGTGCTTTTGGCAGAACGCGCACGTGGATTTCTACCAAACGACGTGCTAAGCATGCCGATGCTGCTCTTTTTAGCACCCGCGCACGCATTTGTGCGAAAACGCGTTTTAAGCATGCACATGCATCTTTTGGTAGACGCGGATGAAGCTTTCTGCAAAACCACAAGATGTGCATGCAAATGGTGCTTTTTGCAGAACGCGCACGTGGATTTCTACCAAACCACGTGCTAAGCATGCCGATGCTACTCTTTTTAGCACCCGCGCACGCATTTGTGCGAAAACGCGTTTTAAGCATGCACATGCCTCTTTTGGTAGACGCGGATGAAGTTTTCTGCAAAACCACAAGATGTGCATGCAAATGGTGCTTTTTGCAGAACGCGCACGTGGATTTCTACCAAACGACGTGCTAAGCATGCCGATGCTGCTCTTTTTAGCACCCGCGCACGGATTTGTGCGAAAACGCGTTTTAAGCATGCACATGCATCTTTTGGTAGACGCGGATGAAGTTTTCTGCAAAAACACAAGATGTGCATGCAAATGGTGCTTTTGGCAGAACGCGCACGTGGATTTCTACCAAACGACGTGCTAAGCATGCCGATGCTGCTCTTTTTAGCACCCGCGCACGCATTTGTGCGAAAACGCGTTTTAAGCATGCACATGCATCTTTTGGTAGACGCGGATGAAGTTTTCTGCAAAACCACAAGATGTGCATGCAAATGGTGCTTTTGGCAGAACGCGCACGTGGATTTCTACCAAACGACGTGCTAAGCATGCCGATGCTGCTCTTTTTAGCACCCGCGCACGGATTTGTGCGAAAACGCGTTTTAAGCATGCACATGCATCTTTTGGTAGACGCGGATGAAGTTTTCTGCAAAACCACAAGATGTGCATGCAAATGGTGCTTTTGGCAGAACGCGCGCGTGGATTTCTACCAAACGACGTGCTAAGCATGCCGATGCTGCTCTTTTTAGCACCCGCGCACGGATTTGTGCGAAAACACGTTTTAAGCATGCACATGCATCTTTTGGTAGACGCGGATGAAGTTTTCTGCAAAACCACAACATGTGCATGCAAATGGTGCTTTTGGAAGAACGCGCACGTGGATTTCTACCAAACGACGTGCTAAGCATGCCGATGCTGCTCTTTTTAGCACCCGCGCACGGATTTGTGCGAAAACGCGTTTTAAGCATGCACATGCATCTTTTGGTAGACGCGGATGAAGTTTTCTGCAAAACCACAAGATGTGCATGCAAATGGTGCTTTTGGCAGAACGCGCACGTGGATTTCTACCAAACGACGTGCTAAGCATGCCGATGCTGCTCTTTTTAGCACCCGCGCACGCATTTGTGCGAAAACGCGTTTTAAGCATGCACATGCATCTTTTGGTAGACGCGGATGAAGTTTTCTGCAAAACCACAAGATGTGCATGCAAATGGTGCTTTTGGCAGAACGCGCACGTGGATTTCTACCAAACGACGTGCTAAGCATGCCGATGCTGCTCTTTTTAGCACCCGCGCACGCATTTGTGCGAAAACGCGTTTTAAGCATGCACATGCATCTTTTGGTAGACGCGGATGAAGTTTTCTGCAAAACCACAAGATGTGCATGCAAATGGTGCTTTTTGCAGAACGCGCACGTGGATTTCTACCAAACGACGTGCTAAGCATGCCGATGCTGCTCTTTTTAGCACCCGCGCACGCATTTGTGCGAAAACGCGTTTTAAGCATGCACATGCATCTTTTGGTAGACGCGGATGAAGTTTTCTGCAAAACCACAAGATGTGCATGCAAATGGTGCTTTTGGCAGAACGCGCACGTGGATTTCTACCAAACGAACTGCTAAGCATGCCGATGCTGCTCTTTTTAGCACCCGCGCACGGATTTGTGCGAAAACGCGTTTTAAGCATGCACATGCATCTTTTGGTAGACGCGGATGAAGTTTTCTGCAAAACCACAAGATGTGCATGCAAATGGTGCTTTTGGCAGAACGCGCACGTGGATTTCTACCAAACGACGTGCTAAGCATGCCGATGCTGCTCTTTTTAGCACCCGCGCACGGATTTGTGCAAAAACGCGTTTTAAGCATGCACATGCATCTTTTGGTAGACGCGGATGAAGTTTTCTGCAAAACCACAATATGTGCATGCAAATGGTGCTTTTTGCAGAACGCGCACGTGGATTTCTACCAGACGACGTGCTAAGCATGCCGATGCTGCTCTTTTTAGCACCCACGCACGGATTTGTGCGAAAACGCGTTTTAAGCATGCACATGCATGATTTGGTAGACGCGGATGAAGTTTTCTGCAAAACCACAAGATGTGCATGCAAATGGTGCTTTTGGCAGAACGCGCACGTGGATTTCTACCAAACGACGTGCTAAGCATGCCGATGCTGCTCTTTTTAGCACCCGCGCACGCATTTGTGCGAAAACGCGTTTTAAGCATGCACATGCATCTTTTGGTAGACGCGGATGAAGTTTTCTGCAAAACCACAAGATGTGCATGCAAATGGTGCTTTTTGCAGAACGCGCACGTGGATTTCTACCAAACGACGTGCTAAGCATGCCGATGCTACTCTTTTTAGCACCCGCGCACGCATTTGTGCGAAAACGCGTTTTAAGCATGCACATGCCTCTTTTGGTAGACGCGGATGAAGTTTTCTGCAAAACCACAAGATGTGCATGCAAATGGTGCTTTTTGCAGAACGCGCACGTGGATTTCTACCAAACGACGTGCTAAGCATGCCGATGCTGCTCTTTTTAGCACCCGCGCACGGATTTGTGCGAAAACGCGTTTTAAGCATGCACATGCATCTTTTGGTAGACGCGGATGAAGTTTTCTGCAAAACCACAAGATGTGCATGCAAATGGTGCTTTTGGCAGAACGCGCACGTGGATTTCTACCAAACGACGTGCTAAGCATGCCGATGCTGCTCTTTTTAGCACCCGCGCACGCATTTGTGCGAAAACGCGTTTTAAGCATGCACATGCATCTTTTGGTAGACGCGGATGAAGTTTTCTGCAAAACCACAAGATGTGCATGCAAATGGTGCTTTTGGCAGAACGCGCACGTGGATTTCTACCAAACGACGTGCTAAGCATGCCGATGCTGCTCTTTTTAGCACCCGCGCACGGATTTGTGCGAAAACGCGTTTTAAGCATGCACATGCATCTTTTGGTAGACGCGGATGAAGTTTTCTGCAAAACCACAAGATGTGCATGCAAATGGTGCTTTTGGCAGAACGCGCGCGTGGATTTCTACCAAACGACGTGCTAAGCATGCCGATGCTGCTCTTTTTAGCACCCGCGCACGGATTTGTGCGAAAACACGTTTTAAGCATGCACATGCATCTTTTGGTAGACGCGGATGAAGTTTTCTGCAAAACCACAACATGTGCATGCAAATGGTGCTTTTGGCAGAACGCGCACGTGGATTTCTACCAAACGACGTGCTAAGCATGCCGATGCTGCTCTTTTTAGCACCCGCGCACGGATTTGTGCGAAAACGCGTTTTAAGCATGCACATGCATCTTTTGGTAGACGCGGATGAAGTTTTCTGCAAAACCACAAGATGTGCATGCAAATGGTGCTTTTGGCAGAACGCGCACGTGGATTTCTACCAAACGACGTCTAAGCATGCCGATGCTGCTCTTTTTAGCACCCGCGCACGCATTTGTGCGAAAACGCGTTTTAAGCATGCACATGCATCTTTTGGTAGACGCGGATGAAGTTTTCTGCAAAACCACAAGATGTGCATGCAAATGGTGCTTTTGGCAGAACGCGCACGTGGATTTCTACCAAACGACGTGCTAAGCATGCCGATGCTGCTCTTTTTAGCACCCGCGCACGCATTTGTGCGAAAACGCGTTTTAAGCATGCACATGCATCTTTTGGTAGACGCGGATGAAGTTTTCTGCAAAACCACAAGATGTGCATGCAAATGGTGCTTTTTGCAGAACGCGCACGTGGATTTCTACCAAACGACGTGCTAAGCATGCCGATGCTGCTCTTTTTAGCACCCGCGCACGCATTTGTGCGAAAACGCGTTTTAAGCATGCACATGCATCTTTTGGTAGACGCGGGTGAAGTTTTCTGCAAAACCACAAGATGTGCATGCAAATGGTGCTTTTTGCAGAACGCGCACGTGGATTTCTACCAAACGACGTGCTAAGCATGCCGATGCTGCTCTTTTTAGCACCCGCGCACGGATTTGTGCGAAAACGCGTTTTAAGCATGCACATGCATCTTTTGGTAGACGCGGATGAAGTTTTCTGCAAAACCACAAGATGTGCATGCAAATGGTGCTTTTGGCAGAACGCGCACGTGGATTTCTACCAAACGACGTGCTAAGCATGCCGATGCTGCTCTTTTTAGCACCCGCGCACGGATTTGTGCGAAAACGCGTTTTAAGCATGCACATGCATCTTTTGGTAGACGCGGATGAAGTTTTCTGCAAAACCACAAGATGTGCATGCAAATGGTGCTTTTGGCAGAACGCGCGCGTGGATTTCTACCAAACGACGTGCTAAGCATGCCGATGCTGCTCTTTTTAGCACCCGCGCACGGATTTGTGCGAAAACACGTTTTAAGCATGCACATGCATCTTTTGGTAGACGCGGATGAAGTTTTCTGCAAAACCACAACATGTGCATGCAAATGGTGCTTTTGGCAGAACGCGCACGTGGATTTCTACCAAACGACGTGCTAAGCATGCCGATGCTGCTCTTTTTAGCACCCGCGCACGGATTTGTGCGAAAACGCGTTTTAAGCATGCACATGCATCTTTTGGTAGACGCGGATGAAGTTTTCTGCAAAACCACAAGATGTGCATGCAAATGGTGCTTTTGGCAGAACGCGCACGTGGATTTCTACCAAACGACGTGCTAAGCATGCCGATGCTGCTCTTTTTAGCACCCGCGCACGGATTTGTGCGAAAACACGTTTTAAGCATGCACATGCATCTTTTGGTAGACGCGGATGAAGTTTTCTGCAAAACCACAAGATGTGCATGCAAATGATGCTTTTGGCAGAACGCGCACGTGGATTTCTACCAAACGACGTGCTAAGCATGCCGATGCTGCTCTTTTTAGCACCCGCGCACGGATTTCTGCGAAAACACGTTTTAAGCATGCACATGCATCTTTTGGTAGACGCGGATGAAGTTTTCTGCAAAACCACAAGATGTGCATGCAAATGGTGCTTTTGGCAGAACGCGCACGTGGATTTCTTCCAAACGACGTGCTAAGCATGCCGATGCTGCTCTTTTTAGCACCCGCGCACGGATTTGTGCGGAAACGCGTTTTAAGCATGCACATGCATCTTTTGGTAGACGCGGATGAAGTTTTCTGCAAAACCACAAGATGTGCATGCAAATGGTGCTTTTGGCAGAACGCGCACGTGGATTTCTACCAAACGACGTGCTAAGCATGCCGATGCTGCTCTTTTTAGCCCCCGCGCACGGATTTGTGCGAAAACGCGTTTTAAGCATGCACATGCATCTTTTGGTAGACGCGGATGAAGTTTTCTGCAAAACCACAAGATGTGCATGCAAATGGTGCTTTTGGCAGAACGCGCACGTGGATTTCTACCAAACGACGTGCTAAGCATGCCGATGCTGCTCTTTTTAGCACCCGCGCACGCATTTGTGCGAAAACGCGTTTTAAGCATGCACATGCATCTTTTGGTAGACGCGGATGAAGTTTTCTGCAAAACCACAAGATGTGCATGCAAATGGTGCTTTTGGCAGAACGCGCACGTGGATTTCTACCAAACGACGTGCTAAGCATGCCGATGCTGCTCTTTTTAGCACCCGCGCACGGATTTGTGCGAAAACGCGTTTTAAGCATGCACATGCATCTTTTGGTAGACGCAGATGAAGTTTTCTGCAAAACCACAAGATGTGCATGCAAATGGTGCTTTTGGCAGAACGCGCACGTGGATTTCTACCAAACGACAAGCTAAGCATGCCGATGCTGCTCTTTTTAGCACCCGCGCACGGATTTGTGCGAAAACGCGTTTTAAGCATGCACATTCATCTTTTGGTAGACGCGGATGAAGTTTTCTGCAAAACCACAAGATGTGCATGCAAATGGTGCTTTTGGCAGAACGCGCACGTGGATTTCTACCAAACGACGTGCTAAGCATGCCGATGCTGCTCTTTTTAGCCCCCGCGCACGGATTTGTGCGAAAACGCGTTTTAAGCATGCACATGCATCTTTTGGTAGACGCGGATGAAGTTTTCTGCAAAACCACAAGATGTGCATGCAAATGGTGCTTTTGGCAGAACGCGCACGTGGATTTCTACCAAACGACGTGCTAAGCATGCCGATGCTGCTCTTTTTAGCACCCGCGCACGCATTTGTGCGAAAACGCGTTTTAAGCATGCACATGCATCTTTTGGTAGACGCGGATGAAGTTTTCTGCAAAACCACAAGATGTGCATGCAAATGGTGCTTTTGGCAGAACGCGCACGTGGATTTCTACCAAACGACGTGCTAAGCATGCCGATGCTGCTCTTTTTAGCACCCGCGCACGGATTTGTGCGAAAACGCGTTTTAAGCATGCACATGCATCTTTTGGTAGACGCGGATGAAGTTTTCTGCAAAACCACAAGATGTGCATGCAAATGGTGCTTTTGGCAGAACGCGCACGTGGATTTCTACCAAACGACGTGCTAAGCATGCCGATGCTGCTCTTTTTAGCACCCGCGCACGGATTTGTGCGAAAACACGTTTTAAGCATGCACATGCATCTTTTGGTAGACGCGGATGAAGTTTTCTGCAAAACCACAAGATGTGCATGCAAATGGTGCTTTTGGCAGAACGCGCACGTGGATTTCTTCCAAACGACGTGCTAAGCATGCCGATGCTGCTCTTTTTAGCACCCGCGCACGGATTTGTGCGGAAACGCGTTTTAAGCATGCACATGCATCTTTTGGTAGACGCGGATGAAGTTTTCTGCAAAACCACAAGATGTGCATGCAAATGGTGCTTTTGGCAGAACGCGCACGTGGATTTCTACCAAACGACGTGCTAAGCATGCCGATGCTGCTCTTTTTAGCACCCGCGCACGGATTTGTGCGAAAACGCGTTTTAAGCATGCACATGCATCGTTTGGTAGACGCGGATGAAGTTTTCTGCAAAACCACAAGATGTGCATGCAAATGGTGCTTTTGGCAGAACGCGCACGTGGATTTCTACCAAACGACGTGCTAAGCATGCCGATGCTGCTCTTTTTAGCACCCGCGCACGGATTTGTGCAAAAACGCGTTTTAAGCATGCACATGCATCTTTTGGTAGACGCGGATGAAGTTTTCTGCAAAACCACAAGATGTGCATGCAAATGGTGCTTTTGGCAGAACGCGCACGTGGATTTCTACCAAACGACGTGCTAAGCATGCCGATGCTGCTCTTTTTAGCACCCGCGCACGGATTTGTGCAAAAACGCGTTTTAAGCATGCACATGCATCTTTTGGTAGACGCGGATGAAGTTTTCTGCAAAACCACAAGATGTGCATGCAAATGGTGCTTTTTGCAGAACGCGCACGTGGATTTCTACCAAACGACGTGCTAAGCATGCCGATGCTACTCTTTTTAGCACCCGCGCACGCATTTGTGCGAAAACGCGTTTTAAGCATGCACATGCCTCTTTTGGTAGACGCGGATGAAGTTTTCTGCAAAACCACAAGATGTGCATGCAAATGGTGCTTTTTGCAGAACGCGCACGTGGATTTCTACCAAACGACGTGCTAAGCATGCCGATGCTGCTCTTTTTAGCACCCGCGCACGGATTTGTGCGAAAACGCGTTTTAAGCATGCACATGCATCTTTTGGTAGACGCGGATGAAGTTTTCTGCAAAACCACAAGATGTGCATGCAAATGGTGCTTTTGGCAGAACGCGCACGTGGATTTCTACCAAACGACGTGCTAAGCATGCCGATGCTGCTCTTTTTAGCACCCGCGCACGCATTTGTGCGAAAACGCGTTTTAAGCATGCACATGCATCTTTTGGTAGACGCGGATGAAGTTTTCTGCAAAACCACAAGATGTGCATGCAAATGGTGCTTTTGGCAGAACGCGCACGTGGATTTCTACCAAACGACGTGCTAAGCATGCCGATGCTGCTCTTTTTAGCACCCGCGCACGGATTTGTGCGAAAACGCGTTTTAAGCATGCACATGCATCTTTTGGTAGACGCGGATGAAGTTTTCTGCAAAACCACAAGATGTGCATGCAAATGGTGCTTTTGGCAGAACGCGCGCGTGGATTTCTACCAAACGACGTGCTAAGCATGCCGATGCTGCTCTTTTTAGCACCCGCGCACGGATTTGTGCGAAAACACGTTTTAAGCATGCACATGCATCTTTTGGTAGACGCGGATGAAGTTTTCTGCAAAACCACAACATGTGCATGCAAATGGTGCTTTTGGCAGAACGCGCACGTGGATTTCTACCAAACGACGTGCTAAGCATGCCGATGCTGCTCTTTTTAGCACCCGCGCACGGATTTGTGCGAAAACGCGTTTTAAGCATGCACATGCATCTTTTGGTAGACGCGGATGAAGTTTTCTGCAAAACCACAAGATGTGCATGCAAATGGTGCTTTTGGCAGAACGCGCACGTGGTTTTCTACCAAACGACGTGCTAAGCATGCCGATGCTGCTCTTTTTAGCACCCGCGCACGCATTTGTGCGAAAACGCGTTTTAAGCATGCACATGCATCTTTTGGTAGACGCGGATGAAGTTTTCTGCAAAACCACAAGATGTGCATGCAAATGGTGCTTTTGGCAGAACGCGCACGTGGATTTCTACCAAACGACGTGCTAAGCATGCCGATGCTGCTCTTTTTAGCACCCGCGCACGCATTTGTGCGAAAACGCGTTTTAAGCATGCACATGCATCTTTTGGTAGACGCGGATGAAGTTTTCTGCAAAACCACAAGATGTGCATGCAAATGGTGCTTTTTGCAGAACGCGCACGTGGATTTCTACCAAACGACGTGCTAAGCATGCCGATGCTGCTCTTTTGAGCACCCGCGCACGCATTTGTGCGAAAACGCGTTTTAAGCATGCACATGCATCTTTTGGTAGACGCGGGTGAAGTTTTCTGCAAAACCACAAGATGTGCATGCAAATGGTGCTTTTTGCAGAACGCGCACGTGGATTTCTACCAAACGACGTGCTAAGCATGCCGATGCTGCTCTTTTTAGCACCCGCGCACGGATTTGTGCGAAAACGCGTTTTAAGCATGCACATGCATCTTTTGGTAGACGCGGATGAAGTTTTCTGCAAAACCACAAGATGTGCATGCAAATGGTGCTTTTGGCAGAACGCGCACGTGGATTTCTACCAAACGACGTGCTAAGCATGCCGATGCTGCTCTTTTTAGCACCCGCGCACGGATTTGTGCGAAAACGCGTTTTAAGCATGCACATGCATCTTTTGGTAGACGCGGATGAAGTTTTCTGCAAAACCACAAGATGTGCATGCAAATGGTGCTTTTGGCAGAACGCGCACGTGGATTTCTACCAAACGACGTGCTAAGCATGCCGATGCTGCTCTTTTTAGCCCCCGCGCACGGATTTGTGCGAAAACGCGTTTTAAGCATGCACATGCATCTTTTGGTAGACGCGGATGAAGTTTTCTGCAAAACCACAAGATGTGCATGCAAATGGTGCTTTTGGCAGAACGCGCACGTGGATTTCTACCAAACGACGTGCTAAGCATGCCGATGCTGCTCTTTTTAGCACCCGCGCACGGATTTGTGCGAAAACGCGTTTTAAGCATGCACATGCATCTTTTGGTAGACGCGGATGAAGTTTTCTGCAAAACCACAAGATGTGCATGCAAATGGTGCTTTTGGCAGAACGCGCACGTGGATTTCTACCAAACGACGTGCTAAGCATGCCGATGCTGCTCTTTTTAGCCCACGCGCACGGATTTGTGCGAAAACGCGTTTTAAGCATGCACATGCATCTTTTGGTAGACGCGGATGAAGTTTTCTGCAAAACCACAAGATGTGCATGCAAATGGTGCTTTTGGCAGAACGCGCACGTGGATTTCTACCAAACGACGTGCTAAGCATGCCGATGCTGCTCTTTTTAGCACCCGCGCACGCATTTGTGCGAAAACGCGTTTTAAGCATGCACATGCATCTTTTGGTAGACGCGGATGAAGTTTTCTGCAAAACCACAAGATGTGCATGCAAATGGTGCTTTTGGCAGAACGCGCACGTGGATTTCTACCAAACGACGTGCTAAGCATGCCGATGCTGCTCTTTTTAGCACCCGCGCACGGATTTGTGCGAAAACACGTTTTAAGCATGCACATGCATCTTTTGGTAGACGCGGATGAAGTTTTCTGCAAAACCACAACATGTGCATGCAAATGGTGCTTTTGGCAGAACGCGCACGTGGATTTCTACCAAACGACGTGCTAAGCATGCCGATGCTGCTCTTTTTAGCACCCGCGCACGGATTTGTGCGAAAACGCGTTTTAAGCATGCACATGCATCTTTTAGTAGACGCGGATGAAGTTTTCTGCAAAACCACAAGATGTGCATGCAAATGGTGCTTTTGGCAGAACGCGCACGTGGATTTCTACCAAACGACGTGCTAAGCATGCCGATGCTGCTCTTTTTAGCACCCGCGCACGCATTTGTGCGAAAACGCGTTTTAAGCATGCACATGCATCTTTTGGTAGACGCGGATGAAGTTTTCTGCAAAACCACAAGATGTGCATGCAAATGGTGCTTTTGGCAGAACGCGCACGTGGATTTCTACCAAACGACGTGCTAAGCATGCCGATGCTGCTCTTTTTAGCACCCGCGCACGCATTTGTGCGAAAACGCGTTTTAAGCATGCACATGCATCTTTTGGTAGACGCGGATGAAGTTTTCTGCAAAACCACAAGATGTGCATGCAAATGGTGCTTTTTGCAGAACGCGCACGTGGATTTCTACCAAACGACGTGCTAAGCATGCCGATGCTGCTCTTTTGAGCACCCGCGCACGCATTTGTGCGAAAACGTGTTTTAAGCATGCACATGCATCTTTTGGTAGACGCGGGTGAAGTTTTCTGCAAAACCACAAGATGTGCATGCAAATGGTGCTTTTTGCAGAACGCGCACGTGGATTTCTACCAAACGACGTGCTAAGCATGCCGATGCTGCTCTTTTTAGCACCCGCGCACGGATTTGTGCGAAAACGCGTTTTAAGCATGCGCATGCATCTTTTGGTAGACGCGGATGAAGTTTTCTGCAAAACCACAAGATGTGCATGCAAATGGTGCTTTTGGCAGAACGCGCACGTGGATTTCTACCAAACGACGTGCTAAGCATGCCGATGCTGCTCTTTTTAGCACCCGCGCACGGATTTGTGCGAAAACGCGTTTTAAGCATGCACATGCATCTTTTGGTAGACGCGGATGAAGTTTTCTGCAAAACCACAAGATGTGCATGCAAATGGTGCTTTTGGCAGAACGCGCACGTGGATTTCTACCAAACGACGTGCTAAGCATGCCGATGCTGCTCTTTTTAGCACCCGCGCACGGATTTGTGCGAAAACGCGTTTTAAGCATGCACATGCATCTTTTGGTAGACGCGGATGAAGTTTTCTGCAAAACCACAAGATGTGCATGCAAATGGTGCTTTTGGCGGAACGCGCACGTGGATTTCTACCAAACGACGTGCTAAGCATGCCGATGCTGCTCTTTTTAGCACCCGCGCACGGATTTGTGCGAAAACACGTTTTAAGCATGCACATGCATCTTTTGGTAGACGCGGATGAAGTTTTCTGCAAAACCACAAGATGTGCATGCAAATGGTGCTTTTGGCAGAACGCGCACGTGGATTTCTACCAAACGACGTGCTAAGCATGCCGATGCTGCTCTTTTTAGCACCCGCGCACGGATTTGTGCGAAAACGCGTTTTAAGCATGCACATGCATCTTTTGGTAGACGCGGATGAAGTTTTCTGCAAAACCACAAGATGTGCATGCAAATGGTGCTTTTGGCAGAACGCGCACGTGGATTTCTACCAAACGACGTGCTAAGCATGCCGATGCTGCTCTTTTTAGCACCCGCGCACGGATTTGTACGAAAACGCGTTTTAAGCATGCACATGCATCTTTTGGTAGACGCGGATGAAGTTTTCTGCAAAACCACAAGATGTGCATGCAAATGGTGCTTTTGGCAGAACGCGCACGTGGATTTCTACCAAACGACGTGCTAAGCATGCCGATGCTGCTCTTTTTAGCCCCCGCGCACGGATTTGTGCGAAAACGCGTTTTAAGCATGCACATGCATCTTTTGGTAGACGCGGATGAAGTTTTCTGCAAAACCACAAGATGTGCATGCAAATGGTGCTTTTGGCAGAACGCGCACGTGGATTTCTACCAAACGACGTGCTAAGCATGCCGATGCTGCTCTTTTTAGCACCCGCGCACGCATTTGTGCGAAAACGCGTTTTAAGCATGCACATGCATCTTTTGGTAGACGCGGATGAAGTTTTCTGCAAAACCACAAGATGTGCATGCAAATGGTGCTTTTGGCAGAACGCGCACGTGGATTTCTACCAAACGACGTGCTAAGCATGCCGATGCTGCTCTTTTTAGCACCCGCGCACGGATTTGTGCGAAAACGCGTTTTAAGCATGCACATGCATCTTTTGGTAGACGCGGATGAAGTTTTCTGCAAAACCACAAGATGTGCATGCAAATGGTGCTTTTGGCAGAACGCGCACGTGGATTTCTACCAAACGACGTGCTAAGCATGCCGATGCTGCTCTTTTTAGCACCCGCGCACGGATTTGTGCGAAAACACGTTTTAAGCATGCACATGCATCTTTTGGTAGACGCGGATGAAGTTTTCTGCAAAACCACAAGATGTGCATGCAAATCGTGCTTTTGGCAGAACGCGCACGTGGATTTCTACCAAACGACGTGCTAAGCATGCCGATGCTGCTCTTTTTAGCACCCGCGCACGGATTTGTGCGGAAACGCGTTTTAAGCATGCACATGCATCTTTTGGTAGACGCGGATGAAGTTTTCTGCAAAACCACAAGATGTGCATGCAAATGGTGCTTTTGGCAGAACGCGCACGTGGATTTCTACCAAACGACGTGCTAAGCATGCCGATGCTGCTCTTTTTAGCACCCGCGCACGGATTTGTGCGAAAACGCGTTTTAAGCATGCACATGCATCTTTTGGTAGACGCGGATGAAGTTTTCTGCAAAACCACAAGATGTGCATGCAAATGGTGCTTTTGGCAGAACGCGCACGTGGATTTCTACCAAACGACGTGCTAAGCATGCCGATGCTGCTCTTTTTAGCACCCGCGCACGGATTTGTGCGAAAACGCGTTTTAAGCATGCACATGCATCTTTTGGTAGACGCGGATGAAGTTTTCTGCAAAACCACAAGATGTGCATGCAAATGGTGCTTTTGGCAGAACGCGCACGTGGATTTCTACCAAACGACGTGCTAAGCATGCCGATGCTGCTCTTTTTAGCACCCGCGCACGGATTTGTGCGAAAACGCGTTTTAAGCATGCACATGCATCTTTTGGTAGACGCGGATGAAGTTTTCTGCAAAACCACAAGATGTGCATGCAAATGGTGCTTTTGGCAGAACGCGCACGTGGATTTCTACCAAACGACGTGCTAAGCATGCCGATGCTGCTCTTTTTAGCACCCGCGCACGGATTTGTGCGAAAACGCGTTTTAAGCATGCACATGCATCTTTTGGTAGACGCGGATGAAGTTTTCTGCAAAACCACAAGATGTGCATGCAAATGGTGCTTTTGGCAGAACGCGCACGTGGGTTTCTACCAAACGACGTGCTAAGCATTCTGATTCTGCTCTTTTTAGCACCCGCGCACGCATTTGTGCGAAAACGCGTTTTAAGCATGCACATGCATCTTTTGGTAGACGCGGATGAAGTTTTCTGCAAAACCACAAGATGTGCATGCAAATGGTGCTTTTGGCAGAACGCGCACGTGGATTTCTACCAAACGACGTGCTAAGCATGCCGATGCTGCTCTTTTTAGCACCCGCGCACGGATTTGTGCGAAAACACGTTTTAGGCATGCACATGCATCTTTTGGTAGACGCGGATGAAGTTTTCTGCAAAACCACAAGATGTGCATGCAAATGGTGCTTTTGGCAGAACGCGCACGTGGATTTCTACCAAACGACGTGCTAAGCATGCCGATGCTGCTCTTTTTAGCACCCGCGCACGGATTTGTGCGAAAACGCGTTTTAAGCATGCACATGCATCTTTTGGTAGACGCGGATGAAGTTTTCTGCAAAACCACAAGATGTGCATGCAAATGGTGCTTTTGGCAGAACGCGCACGTGGATTTCTACCAAACGACGTGCTAAGCATGCCGATGCTGCTCTTTTTAGCACCCGCGCACGCATTTGTGCGAAAACGCGTTTTAAGCATGCACATGCATCTTTTGGTAGACGCGGATGAAGTTTTCTGCAAAACCACAAGATGTGCATGCAAAAGGTGCTTTTTGCAGAACGCGCACGTGGATTTCTACCAAACGACGTGCTAAGCATGCCGATGCTGCTCTTTTTAGCACCCGCGCACGCATTTGTGCGAAAACGCGTTTTAAGCACGCACATGCATCTTTTGGTAGACGCGGGTGAAGTTTTCTGCAAAACCACAAGATGTGCATGCAAATGGTGCTTTTTGCAGAACGCGCACGTGGATTTCTACCAAACGACGTGCTAAGCATGCCGATGCTGCTCTTTTTAGCACCCGCGCACGGATTTGTGCGGAAACGCGTTTTAAGCATGCACATGCATCTTTTGGTAGACGCGGATGAAGTTTTCTGCAAAACCACAAGATGTGCATGCAAATGGTGCTTTTGGCAGAACGCGCACTTGGATTTCTACCAAACGACGTGCTAAGCATGCCGATGCTGCTCTTTTTAGCACCCGCGCACGGATTTGTGCGAAAACGCGTTTTAAGCATGCACATGCATCTTTTGGTAGACGCGGATGAAGTTTTCTGCAAAACCGGAAGATGTGCATGCAAATGGTGCTTTTGGCAGAACGCGCACGTGGATTTCTACCAAACGACGTGCTAAGCATGCCGATGCTGCTCTTTTTAGCACCCGCGCACGGATTTGTGCGAAAACACGTTTTAAGCATGCACATGCATCTTTTGGTAGACGCGGATGAAGTTTTCTGCAAAACCACAAGATGTGCATGCAAATGGTGCTTTTGGCAGAACGCGCACGTGGATTTCTACCAAACGACGTGCTAAGCATGCCGATGCTGCTCTTTTTAGCACCCGCGCACGGATTTGTGCGAAAACGCGTTTTAAGCATGCACATGCATCTTTTGGTAGACGCGGATGAAGTTTTCTGCAAAACCACAAGATGTGCATGCAAATGGTGCTTTTGGCAGAACGCGCACGTGGATTTCTACCAAACGACGTGCTAAGCATGCCGATGCTGCTCTTTTTAGCACCCGCGCACGGATTTGTGCGAAAACGCGTTTTAAGCATGCACATGCATCTTTTGGTAGACGCGGATGAAGTTTTCTGCAAAACCACAAGATGTGCATGCAAATGGTGCTTTTGGCAGAACGCGCACGTGGATTTCTACCAAACGACGTGCTAAGCATGCCGATGCTGCTCTTTTTAGCACCCGCGCACGGATTTGTGCGAAAACGCGTTTTAAGCATGCACATGCATCTTTTGGTAGACGCGGATGAAGTTTTCTGCAAAACCACAAGATGTGCATGCAAATGGTGCTTTTGGCAGAACGCGCACGTGGATTTCTACCAAACGACGTGCTAAGCATGCCGATGCTGCTCTTTTTAGCACCCGCGCACGGATTTGTGCGAAAACGCGTTTTAAGCATGCACATGCATCTTTTGGTAGACGCGGATGAAGTTTTCTGCAAAACCACAAGATGTGCATGCAAATGGTGCTTTTGGCAGAACGCGCACGTGGGTTTCTACCAAACGACGTGCTAAGCATTCTGATTCTGCCCTTTTTAGCACCCGCGCACGCATTTGTGCGAAAACGCGTTTT
Organism: Dermacentor andersoni; assembly: GCF_023375885.2. Taxonomy (NCBI): domain Eukaryota; kingdom Metazoa; phylum Arthropoda; class Arachnida; order Ixodida; family Ixodidae; genus Dermacentor; species Dermacentor andersoni. The sequence goes on along the minus strand of NW_027314905.1, from coordinate 93,488 downwards.
AAGCATGCACATGCATCTTTTGGTAGACGCGGATGAAGTTTTCTGCAAAACCACAAGATGTGCATGCAAATGGTGCTTTTGGCAGAACGCGCACGTGGATTTCTACCAAACGACGTGCTAAGCATGCCGATGCTGCTCTTTTTAGCACCCGCGCACGGATTTGTGCGAAAACACGTTTTAAGCATGCACATGCATCTTTTGGTAGACGCGGATGAAGTTTTCTGCAAAACCACAAGATGTGCATGCAAATGGTGCTTTTGGCAGAACGCGCACGTGGATTTCTACCAAACGACGTGCTAAGCATGCCGATGCTGCTCTTTTTAGCACCCGCGCACGGATTTGTGCGAAAACGCGTTTTAAGCATGCACATGCATCTTTTGGTAGACGCGGATGAAGTTTTCTGCAAAACCACAAGATGTGCATGCAAATGGTGCTTTTGGCAGAACGCGCACGTGGATTTCTACCAAACGACGTGCTAAGCATGCCGATGCTGCTCTTTTTAGCACCCGCGCACGCATTTGTGCGAAAACGCGTTTTAAGTATGCACATGCATCTTTTGGTAGACGCGGATGAAGTTTTCTGCAAAACCACAAGATGTGCATGCAAAAGGTGCTTTTTGCAGAACGCGCACGTGGATTTCTACCAAACGACGTGCTAAGCATGCCGATGCTGCTCTTTTTAGCACCCGCGCACGCATTTGTGCGAAAACGCGTTTTAAGCATGCACATGCATCTTTTGGTAGACGCGGGTGAAGTTTTCTGCAAAACCACAAGATGTGCATGCAAATGGTGCTTTTTGCAGAACGCGCACGTGGATTTCTACCAAACGACGTGCTAAGCATGCCGATGCTGCTCTTTTTAGCACCCGCGCACGCATTTGTGCGAAAACGCGTTTTAAGCATGCACATGCATCTTTTGGTAGACGCGGATGAAGTTTTCTGCAAAACCACAAGATGTGCATGCAAATGGTGCTTTTTGCAGAACGCGCACGTGGATTTCTACCAAACGACGTGCTAAGCATGCCGATGCTACTCTTTTTGCACCCGCGCACGCATTTGTGCGAAAACGCGTTTTAAGCATGCACATGCATCTTTTGGTAGACGCGGATGAAGTTTTCTGCAAAACCACAAGATGTGCATGCAAATGGTGCTTTTTGCAGAACGCGCACGTGGATTTCTACCAAACGACGTGCTAAGCATGCCGATGCTGCTCTTTTTAGCACCCGCGCACGGATTTGTGCGAAAACGCGTTTTAAGCATGCAAATGCATCTTTTGGTAGACGCGGATGAAGTTTTCTGCAAAACCACAAGATGTGCATGCAAATGGTGCTTTTGGCAGAACGCGCACGTGGATTTCTACCAAACGACGTGCTAAGCATGCCGATGCTGCTCTTTTTAGCACCCGCGCACGGATTTGTGCGAAAACGCGTTTTAAGCATGCACATGCATCTTTTGGTAGACGCGGATGAAGTTTTCTGCAAAACCACAAGATGTGCATGCAAATGGTGCTTTTGGCAGAACGCGCACGTGGATTTCTACCAAACGACGTGCTAAGCATGCCGATGCTGCTCTTTTTAGCACCCGCGCACGGATTTGTGCGAAAACACGTTTTAAGCATGCACATGCATCTTTTGGTAGACGCGGATGAAGTTTTCTGCAAAACCACAAGATGTGCATGCAAATGGTGCTTTTGGCAGAACGCGCACGTGGATTTCTACCAAACGACGTGCTAAGCATGCCGATGCTGCTCTTTTTAGCACCCGCGCACGGATTTGTGCGAAAACGCGTTTTAAGCATGCACATACATCTTTTGGTAGACGCGGATGAAGTTTTCTGCAAAACCACAAGATGTGCATGCAAATGGTGCTTTTGGCAGAACGCGCACGTGGATTTCTACCAAACGACGTGCTAAGCATGCCGATGCTGCTCTTTTTAGCACCCGCGCACGCATTTGTGCGAAAACGCGTTTTAAGCATGCACATGCATCTTTTGGTAGACGCGGATGAAGTTTTCTGCAAAACCACAAGATGTGCATGCAAATGGTGCTTTTGGGAGAACGCGCACGTGGATTTCTACCAAACGACGTGCTAAGCATGCCGATGCTGCTCTTTTTAGCACCCGCGCACGCATTTGTGCGAAAACTCGTTTTAAGCATGCACATGCATCTTTTGGTAGACGCGGATGAAGTTTTCTGCAAAACCACAAGATGTGCATGCAAATGGTGCTTTTTGCAGAACGCGCACGTGGATTTCTACCGAACGACGTGCTAAGCATGCCGATGCTGCTCTTTTTAGCACCCGCGCACGCATTTGTGCGAAAACGCGTTTTAAGCATGCACATGCATCTTTTGGTAGACGCGGGTGAAGTTTTCTGCAAAACCACAAGATGTGCATGCAAATGGTGCTTTTGGCAGAACGCGCACGTGGATTTCTACCAAACGACGTGCTAAGCATGCCGATGCTGCTCTTTTTAGCACCCGCGCACGCATTTGTGCGAAAACGCGTTTTAAGCATGCACATGCATCTTTTGGTAGACGCGGATGAAGTTTTCTGCAAAACCACAAGATGTGCATGCAAATGGTGCTTTTGGCAGAACGCGCACGTGGATTTCTACCAAACGAACTGCTAAGCATGCCGATGCTGCTCTTTTTAGCACCCGCGCACGGATTTGTGCGAAAACGCGTTTTAAGCATGCACATGCATCTTTTGGTAGACGCGGATGAAGTTTTCTGCAAAACCACAAGATGTGCATGCAAATGGTGCTTTTGGCAGAACGCGCACGTGGATTTCTACCAAACGACGTGCTAAGCATGCCGATGCTGCTCTTTTTAGCACCCGCGCACGGATTTGTGCAAAAACGCGTTTTAAGCATGCACATGCATCTTTTGGTAGACGCGGATGAAGTTTTCTGCAAAACCACAATATGTGCATGCAAATGGTGCTTTTTGCAGAACGCGCACGTGGATTTCTACCAGACGACGTGCTAAGCATGCCGATGCTGCTCTTTTTAGCACCCGCGCACGGATTTGTGCGAAAACGCGTTTTAAGCATGCACATGCATGATTTGGTAGACGCGGATGAAGTTTTCTGCAAAACCACAAGATGTGCATGCAAATGGTGCTTTTGGCAGAACGCGCACGTGGATTTCTACCAAACGACGTGCTAAGCATGCCGATGCTGCTCTTTTTAGCACCCGCGCACGCATTTGTGCGAAAACGCGTTTTAAGCATGCACATGCATCCTTTGGTAGACGCGGATGAAGTTTTCTGCAAAACCACAAGATGTGCATGCAAATGGTGCTTTTTGCAGAACGCGCACGTGGATTTCTACCAAACGACGTGCTAAGCATGCCGATGCTACTCTTTTTAGCACCCGCGCACGCATTTGTGCGAAAACGCGTTTTAAGCATGCACATGCCTCTTTTGGTAGACGCGGATGAAGTTTTCTGCAAAACCACAAGATGTGCATGCAAATGGTGCTTTTTGCAGAACGCGCACGTGGATTTCTACCAAACGACGTGCTAAGCATGCCGATGCTGCTCTTTTTAGCACCCGCGCACGGATTTGTGCGGAAACGCGTTTTAAGCATGCACATGCATCTTTTGGTAGACGCGGATGAAGTTTTCTGCAAAACCACAAGATGTGCATGCAAATGGTGCTTTTGGCAGAACGCGCACTTGGATTTCTACCAAACGACGTGCTAAGCATGCCGATGCTGCTCTTTTTAGCACCCGCGCACGGATTTGTGCGAAAACGCGTTTTAAGCATGCACATGCATCTTTTGGTAGACGCGGATGAAGTTTTCCGCAAAACCACAAGATGTGCATGCAAATGGTGCTTTTGGCAGAACGCGCACGTGGATTTCTACCAAACGACGTGCTAAGCATGCCGATGCTGCTCTTTTTAGCACCCGCGCACGGATTTGTGCGAAAACACGTTTTAAGCATGCACATGCATCTTTTGGTAGACGCGGATGAAGTTTTCTGCAAAACCACAAGATGTGCATGCAAATGGTGCTTTTGGCAGAACGCGCACGTGGATTTCTACCAAACGACGTGCTAAGCATGCCGATGCTGCTCTTTTTAGCACCCGCGCACGGATTTGTGCGGAAACGCGTTTTAAGCATGCACATGCATCTTTTGGTAGACGCGGATGAAGTTTTCTGCAAAACCACAAGATGTGCATGCAAATGGTGCTTTTGGCAGAACGCGCACGTGGATTTCTACCAAACGACGTGCTAAGCATGCCGATGCTGCTCTTTTTAGCACCCGCGCACGGATTTGTGCGAAAACGCGTTTTAAGCATGCACATGCATCTTTTGGTAGACGCGGATGAAGTTTTCTGCAAAACCACAAGATGTGCATGCAAATGGTGCTTTTGGCAGAACGCGCACGTGGATTTCTACCAAACGACGTGCTAAGCATGCCGATGCTGCTCTTTTTAGCACCCGCGCACGGATTTGTGCGAAAACGCGTTTTAAGCATGCACATGCATCTTTTGGTAGACGCGGATGAAGTTTTCTGCAAAACCACAAGATGTGCATGCAAATGGTGCTTTTGGCAGAACGCGCACGTGGATTTCTACCAAACGACGTGCTAAGCATGCCGATGCTGCTCTTTTTAGCACCCGCGCACGGATTTGTGCGAAAACGCGTTTTAAGCATGCACATGCATCTTTTGGTAGACGCGGATGAAGTTTTCTGCAAAACCACAAGATGTGCATGCAAATGGTGCTTTTGGCAGAACGCGCACGTGGATTTCTACCAAACGACGTGCTAAGCATGCCGATGCTGCTCTTTTTAGCACCCGCGCACGGATTTGTGCGAAAACACGTTTTAAGCATGCACATGCATCTTTTGGTAGACGCGGATGAAGTTTTCTGCAAAACCACAAGATGTGCATGCAAATGGTGCTTTTGGCAGAACGCGCACGTGGATTTCTACCAAACGACGTGCTAAGCATGCCGATGCTGCTCTTTTTAGCACCCGCGCACGGATTTGTGCGGAAACGCGTTTTAAGCATGCACATGCATCTTTTGGTAGACGCGGATGAAGTTTTCTGCAAAACCACAAGATGTGCATGCAAATGGTGCTTTTGGCAGAACGCGCACGTGGATTTCTACCAAACGACGTGCTAAGCATGCCGATGCTGCTCTTTTTAGCACCCGCGCACGGATTTGTGCGAAAACTCGTTTTAAGCATGCACATGCATCTTTTGGTAGACGCGGATGAAGTTTTCTGCAAAACCACAAGATGTGCATGCAAATGGTGCTTTTGGCAGAACGCGCACGTGGATTTCTACCAAACGACGTGCTAAGCATGCCGATGCTGCTCTTTTTAGCACCCGCGCACGGATTTGTGCGAAAACGCGTTTTAAGCATGCACATGCATCTTTTGGTAGACGCGGATGAAGTTTTCTGCAAAACCACAAGATGTGCATGCAAATGGTGCTTTTGGCAGAACGCGCACGTGGATTTCTACCAAACGACGTGCTAAGCATGCCGATGCTGCTCTTCTTAGCACCCGCGCACGGATTTGTGCGAAAACGCGTTTTAAGCATGCACATGCATCTTTTGGTAGACGCGGATGAAGTTTTCTGCAAAACCACAAGATGTGCATGCAAATGGTGCTTTTGGCAGAACGCGCACGTGGATTTCTACCAAACGACGTGCTAAGCATGCCGATGCTGCTCTTTTTAGCACCCGCGCACGGATTTGTGCGAAAACGCGTTTTAAGCATGCACATGCATCTTTTGGTAGACGCGGATGAAGTTTTCTGCAAAACCACAAGATGTGCATGCAAATGGTGCTTTTGGCAGAACGCGCACGTGGGTTTCTACCAAACGACGTGCTAAGCATTCTGATTCTGCCCTTTTTAGCACCCGCGCACGCATTTGTGCGAAAACGCGTTTTAAGCATGCACATGCATCTTTTGGTAGACGCGGATGAAGTTTTCTGCAAAACCACAAGATGTGCATGCAAATGGTGCTTTTGGCAGAACGCGCACGTGGATTTCTACCAAACGACGTGCTAAGCATGCCGATGCTGCTCTTTTTAGCACCCGCGCACGGATTTGTGCGAAAACACGTTTTAAGCATGCACATGCATCTTTTGGTAGACGCGGATGAAGTTTTCTGCAAAACCACAAGATGTGCATGCAAATGGTGCTTTTGGCAGAACGCGCACGTGGATTTCTACCAAACGACGTGCTAAGCATGCCGATGCTGCTCTTTTTAGCACCCGCGCACGGATTTGTGCGAAAACGCGTTTTAAGCATGCACATGCATCTTTTGGTAGACGCGGATGAAGTTTTCTGCAAAACCACAAGATGTGCATGCAAATGGTGCTTTTGGCAGAACGCGCACGTGGATTTCTACCAAACGACGTGCTAAGCATGCCGATGCTGCTCTTTTTAGCACCCGCGCACGCATTTGTGCGAAAACGCGTTTTAAGTATGCACATGCATCTTTTGGTAGACGCGGATGAAGTTTTCTGCAAAACCACAAGATGTGCATGCAAAAGGTGCTTTTTGCAGAACGCGCACGTGGATTTCTACCAAACGACGTGCTAAGCATGCCGATGCTGCTCTTTTTAGCACCCGCGCACGCATTTGTGCGAAAACGCGTTTTAAGCATGCACATGCATCTTTTGGTAGACGCGGGTGAAGTTTTCTGCAAAACCACAAGATGTGCATGCAAATGGTGCTTTTTGCAGAACGCGCACGTGGATTTCTACCAAACGACGTGCTAAGCATGCCGATGCTGCTCTTTTTAGCACCCGCGCACGGATTTGTGCGAAAACGCGTTTTAAGCATGCACATGCATCTTTTGGTAGACGCGGATGAAGTTTTCTGCAAAACCACAAGATGTGCATGCAAATGGTGCTTTTGGCAGAACGCGCACGTGGATTTCTACCAAACGACGTGCTAAGCATGCCGATGCTGCTCTTTTTAGCACCCGCGCACGCATTTGTGCGAAAACGCGTTTTAAGCATGCACATGCATCTTTTGGTAGACGCGGATGAAGTTTTCTGCAAAACCACAAGATGTGCATGCAAATGGTGCTTTTTGCAGAACGCGCACGTGGATTTCTACCAAACGACGTGCTAAGCATGCCGATGCTACTCTTTTTGCACCCGCGCACGCATTTGTGCGAAAACGCGTTTTAAGCATGCACATCCATCTTTTGGTAGACGCGGATGAAGTTTTCTGCAAAACCACAAGATGTGCATGCAAATGGTGCTTTTTGCAGAACGCGCACGTGGATTTCTACCAAACGACGTGCTAAGCATGCCGATGCTGCTCTTTTTAGCACCCGCGCACGGATTTGTGCGAAAACGCGTTTTAAGCATGCACATGCATCTTTTGGTAGACGCGGATGAAGTTTTCTGCAAAACCACAAGATGTGCATGCAAATGGTGCTTTTGGCAGAACGCGCACGTGGATTTCTACCAAACGACGTGCTAAGCATGCCGATGCTGCTCTTTTTAGCACCCGCGCACGGATTTGTGCGAAAACGCGTTTTAAGCATGCACATGCATCTTTTGGTAGACGCGGATGAAGTTTTCTGCAAAACCACAAGATGTGCATGCAAATGGTGCTTTTGGCAGAACGCGCACGTGGATTTCTACCAAACGACGTGCTAAGCATGCCGATGCTGCTCTTTTTAGCACCCGCGCACGGATTTGTGCGAAAACACGTTTTAAGCATGCACATGCATCTTTTGGTAGACGCGGATGAAGTTTTCTGCAAAACCACAAGATGTGCATGCAAATGGTGCTTTTGGCAGAACGCGCACGTGGATTTCTACCAAACGACGTGCTAAGCATGCCGATGCTGCTCTTTTTAGCACCCGCGCACGGATTTGTGCGAAAACGCGTTTTAAGCATGCACATACATCTTTTGGTAGACGCGGATGAAGTTTTCTGCAAAACCACAAGATGTGCATGCAAATGGTGCTTTTGGCAGAACGCGCACGTGGATTTCTACCAAACGACGTGCTAAGCATGCCGATGCTGCTCTTTTTAGCACCCGCGCACGCATTTGTGCGAAAACGCGTTTTAAGCATGCACATGCATCTTTTGGTAGACGCGGATGAAGTTTTCTGCAAAACCACAAGATGTGCATGCAAATGGTGCTTTTGGGAGAACGCGCACGTGGATTTCTACCAAACGACGTGCTAAGCATGCCGATGCTGCTCTTTTTAGCACCCGCGCACGCATTTGTGCGAAAACTCGTTTTAAGCATGCACATGCATCTTTTGGTAGACGCGGATGAAGTTTTCTGCAAAACCACAAGATGTGCATGCAAATGGTGCTTTTTGCAGAACGCGCACGTGGATTTCTACCGAACGACGTGCTAAGCATGCCGATGCTGCTCTTTTTAGCACCCGCGCACGCATTTGTGCGAAAACGCGTTTTAAGCATGCACATGCATCTTTTGGTAGACGCGGGTGAAGTTTTCTGCAAAACCACAAGATGTGCATGCAAATGGTGCTTTTGGCAGAACGCGCACGTGGATTTCTACCAAACGACGTGCTAAGCATGCCGATGCTGCTCTTTTTAGCACCCGCGCACGCATTTGTGCGAAAACGCGTTTTAAGCATGCACATGCATCTTTTGGTAGACGCGGATGAAGTTTTCTGCAAAACCACAAGATGTGCATGCAAATGGTGCTTTTGGCAGAACGCGCACGTGGATTTCTACCAAACGAACTGCTAAGCATGCCGATGCTGCTCTTTTTAGCACCCGCGCACGGATTTGTGCGAAAACGCGTTTTAAGCATGCACATGCATCTTTTGGTAGACGCGGATGAAGTTTTCTGCAAAACCACAAGATGTGCATGCAAATGGTGCTTTTGGCAGAACGCGCACGTGGATTTCTACCAAACGACGTGCTAAGCATGCCGATGCTGCTCTTTTTAGCACCCGCGCACGGATTTGTGCAAAAACGCGTTTTAAGCATGCACATGCATCTTTTGGTAGACGCGGATGAAGTTTTCTGCAAAACCACAATATGTGCATGCAAATGGTGCTTTTTGCAGAACGCGCACGTGGATTTCTACCAGACGACGTGCTAAGCATGCCGATGCTGCTCTTTTTAGCACCCGCGCACGGATTTGTGCGAAAACGCGTTTTAAGCATGCACATGCATGATTTGGTAGACGCGGATGAAGTTTTCTGCAAAACCACAAGATGTGCATGCAAATGGTGCTTTTGGCAGAACGCGCACGTGGATTTCTACCAAACGACGTGCTAAGCATGCCGATGCTGCTCTTTTTAGCACCCGCGCACGCATTTGTGCGAAAACGCGTTTTAAGCATGCACATGCATCCTTTGGTAGACGCGGATGAAGTTTTCTGCAAAACCACAAGATGTGCATGCAAATGGTGCTTTTTGCAGAACGCGCACGTGGATTTCTACCAAACGACGTGCTAAGCATGCCGATGCTACTCTTTTTAGCACCCGCGCACGCATTTGTGCGAAAACGCGTTTTAAGCATGCACATGCCTCTTTTGGTAGACGCGGATGAAGTTTTCTGCAAAACCACAAGATGTGCATGCAAATGGTGCTTTTTGCAGAACGCGCACGTGGATTTCTACCAAACGACGTGCTAAGCATGCCGATGCTGCTCTTTTTAGCACCCGCGCACGGATTTGTGCGAAAAGCCGTTTTAAGCATGCACATGCATCTTTTGGTAGACGCGGATGAAGTTTTCTGAAAAACCACAAGATGTGCATGCAAATGGTGCTTTTGGCAGAACGCGCACGTGGATTTCTACCAAACGACGTGCTAAGCATGCCGATGCTGCTCTTTTTAGCACCCGCGCACGCATTTGTGCGAAAACGCGTTTTAAGCATGCACATGCATCTTTTGGTAGACGCGGATGAAGTTTTCTGCAAAACCACAAGATGTGCATGCAAATGGTGCTTTTGGCAGAACGCGCACGTGGATTTCTACCAAACGACGTGCTAAGCATGCCGATGCTGCTCTTTTTAGCACCCGCGCACGGATTTGTGCGAAAACGCGTTTTAAGCATGCACATGCATCTTTTGGTAGACGCGGATGAAGTTTTCTGCAAAACCACAAGATGTGCATGCAAATGGTGCTTTTGGCAGAACGCGCGCGTGGATTTCTACCAAACGACGTGCTAAGCATGCCGATGCTGCTCTTTTTAGCACCCGCGCACGGATTTGTGCGAAAACACGTTTTAAGCATGCACATGCATCTTTTGGTAGACGCGGATGAAGTTTTCTGCAAAACCACAAGATGTGCATGCAAATGGTGCTTTTGGCAGAACGCGCACGTGGATTTCTACCAAACGACGTGCTAAGCATGCCGATGCTACTCTTTTTAGCACCCGCGCACGCATTTGTGCGAAAACGCGTTTTAAGCATGCACATGCCTCTTTTGGTAGACGCGGATGAAGTTTTCTGCAAAACCACAAGATGTGCATGCAAATGGTGCTTTTTGCAGAACGCGCACGTGGATTTCTACCAAACGACGTGCTAAGCATGCCGATGCTGCTCTTTTTAGCACCCGCGCACGGATTTGTGCGAAAACGCGTTTTAAGCATGCACATGCATCTTTTGGTAGACGCGGATGAAGTTTTCTGAAAAACCACAAGATGTGCATGCAAATGGTGCTTTTGGCAGAACGCGCACGTGGATTTCTACCAAACGACGTGCTAAGCATGCCGATGCTGCTCTTTTTAGCACCCGCGCACGCATTTGTGCGAAAACGCGTTTTAAGCATGCACATGCATCTTTTGGTAGACGCGGATGAAGTTTTCTGCAAAACCACAAGATGTGCATGCAAATGGTGCTTTTGGCAGAACGCGCACGTGGATTTCTACCAAACGACGTGCTAAGCATGCCGATGCTGCTCTTTTTAGCACCCGCGCACGGATTTGTGCGAAAACGCGTTTTAAGCATGCACATGCATCTTTTGGTAGACGCGGATGAAGTTTTCTGCAAAACCACAAGATGTGCATGCAAATGGTGCTTTTGGCAGAACGCGCGCGTGGATTTCTACCAAACGACGTGCTAAGCATGCCGATGCTGCTCTTTTTAGCACCCGCGCACGGATTTCTGCGAAAACACGTTTTAAGCATGCACATGCATCTTTTGGTAGACGCGGATGAAGTTTTCTGCAAAACCACAACATGTGCATGCAAATGGTGCTTTTGGCAGAACGCGCACGTGGATTTCTACCAGACGACGTGCTAAGCATGCCGATGCTGCTCTTTTTAGCACCCGCGCACGGATTTGTGCGAAAACGCGTTTTAAGCATGCACATGCATGATTTGGTAGACGCGGATGAAGTTTTCTGCAAAACCACAAGATGTGCATGCAAATGGTGCTTTTGGCAGAACGCGCACGTGGATTTCTACCAAACGACGTGCTAAGCATGCCGATGCTGCTCTTTTTAGCACCCGCGCACGCATTTGTGCGAAAACGCGTTTTAAGCATGCACATGCATCCTTTGGTAGACGCGGATGAAGTTTTCTGCAAAACCACAAGATGTGCATGCAAATGGTGCTTTTTGCAGAACGCGCACGTGGATTTCTACCAAACGACGTGCTAAGCATGCCGATGCTACTCTTTTTAGCACCCGCGCACGCATTTGTGCGAAAACGCGTTTTAAGCATGCACATGCCTCTTTTGGTAGACGCGGATGAAGTTTTCTGCAAAACCACAAGATGTGCATGCAAATGGTGCTTTTTGCAGAACGCGCACGTGGATTTCTACCAAACGACGTGCTAAGCATGCCGATGCTGCTCTTTTTAGCACCCGCGCACGGATTTGTGCGGAAACGCGTTTTAAGCATGCACATGCATCTTTTGGTAGACGCGGATGAAGTTTTCTGCAAAACCACAAGATGTGCATGCAAATGGTGCTTTTGGCAGAACGCGCACTTGGATTTCTACCAAACGACGTGCTAAGCATGCCGATGCTGCTCTTTTTAGCACCCGCGCACGGATTTGTGCGAAAACGCGTTTTAAGCATGCACATGCATCTTTTGGTAGACGCGGATGAAGTTTTCCGCAAAACCACAAGATGTGCATGCAAATGGTGCTTTTGGCAGAACGCGCACGTGGATTTCTACCAAACGACGTGCTAAGCATGCCGATGCTGCTCTTTTTAGCACCCGCGCACGGATTTGTGCGAAAACACGTTTTAAGCATGCACATGCATCTTTTGGTAGACGCGGATGAAGTTTTCTGCAAAACCACAAGATGTGCATGCAAATGGTGCTTTTGGCAGAACGCGCACGTGGATTTCTACCAAACGACGTGCTAAGCATGCCGATGCTGCTCTTTTTAGCACCCGCGCACGGATTTGTGCGGAAACGCGTTTTAAGCATGCACATGCATCTTTTGGTAGACGCGGATGAAGTTTTCTGCAAAACCACAAGATGTGCATGCAAATGGTGCTTTTGGCAGAACGCGCACGTGGATTTCTACCAAACGACGTGCTAAGCATGCCGATGCTGCTCTTTTTAGCACCCGCGCACGGATTTGTGCGAAAACGCGTTTTAAGCATGCACATGCATCTTTTGGTAGACGCGGATGAAGTTTTCTGCAAAACCACAAGATGTGCATGCAAATGGTGCTTTTGGCAGAACGCGCACGTGGATTTCTACCAAACGACGTGCTAAGCATGCCGATGCTGCTCTTTTTAGCACCCGCGCACGGATTTGTGCGAAAACGCGTTTTAAGCATGCACATGCATCTTTTGGTAGACGCGGATGAAGTTTTCTGCAAAACCACAAGATGTGCATGCAAATGGTGCTTTTGGCAGAACGCGCACGTGGATTTCTACCAAACGACGTGCTAAGCATGCCGATGCTGCTCTTTTTAGCACCCGCGCACGGATTTGTGCGAAAACGCGTTTTAAGCATGCACATGCATCTTTTGGTAGACGCGGATGAAGTTTTCTGCAAAACCACAAGATGTGCATGCAAATGGTGCTTTTGGCAGAACGCGCACGTGGATTTCTACCAAACGACGTGCTAAGCATGCCGATGCTGCTCTTTTTAGCACCCGCGCACGGATTTGTGCGAAAACGCGTTTTAAGCATGCACATGCATCTTTTGGTAGACGCGGATGAAGTTTTCTGCAAAACCACAAGATGTGCATGCAAATGGTGCTTTTGGCAGAACGCGCACGTGGGTTTCTACCAAACGACGTGCTAAGCATTCTGATTCTGCCCTTTTTAGCACCCGCGCACGCATTTGTGCGAAAACGCGTTTTAAGCATGCACATGCATCTTTTGGTAGACGCGGATGAAGTTTTCTGCAAAACCACAAGATGTGCATGCAAATGGTGCTTTTGGCAGAACGCGCACGTGGATTTCTACCAAACGACGTGCTAAGCATGCCGATGCTGCTCTTTTTAGCACCCGCGCACGGATTTGTGCGAAAACACGTTTTAAGCATGCACATGCATCTTTTGGTAGACGCGGATGAAGTTTTCTGCAAAACCACAAGATGTGCATGCAAATGGTGCTTTTGGCAGAACGCGCACGTGGATTTCTACCAAACGACGTGCTAAGCATGCCGATGCTGCTCTTTTTAGCACCCGCGCACGGATTTGTGCGAAAACGCGTTTTAAGCATGCACATGCATCTTTTGGTAGACGCGGATGAAGTTTTCTGCAAAACCACAAGATGTGCATGCAAATGGTGCTTTTGGCAGAACGCGCACGTGGATTTCTACCAAACGACGTGCTAAGCATGCCGATGCTGCTCTTTTTAGCACCCGCGCACGGATTTGTGCGAAAACACGTTTTAAGCATGCACATGCATCTTTTGGTAGACGCGGATGAAGTTTTCTGCAAAACCACAAGATGTGCATGCAAATGGTGCTTTTGGCAGAACGCGCACGTGGATTTCTACCAAACGACGTGCTAAGCATGCCGATGCTGCTCTTTTTAGCACCCGCGCACGGATTTGTGCGGAAACGCGTTTTAAGCATGCACATGCATCTTTTGGTAGACGCGGATGAAGTTTTCTGCAAAACCACAAGATGTGCATGCAAATGGTGCTTTTGGCAGAACGCGCACGTGGATTTCTACCAAACGACGTGCTAAGCATGCCGATGCTGCTCTTTTTAGCACCCGCGCACGGATTTGTGCGAAAACTCGTTTTAAGCATGCACATGCATCTTTTGGTAGACGCGGATGAAGTTTTCTGCAAAACCACAAGATGTGCATGCAAATGGTGCTTTTGGCAGAACGCGCACGTGGATTTCTACCAAACGACGTGCTAAGCATGCCGATGCTGCTCTTTTTAGCACCCGCGCACGGATTTGTGCGAAAACGCGTTTTAAGCATGCACATGCATCTTTTGGTAGACGCGGATGAAGTTTTCTGCAAAACCACAAGATGTGCATGCAAATGGTGCTTTTGGCAGAACGCGCACGTGGATTTCTACCAAACGACGTGCTAAGCATGCCGATGCTGCTCTTCTTAGCACCCGCGCACGGATTTGTGCGAAAACGCGTTTTAAGCATGCACATGCATCTTTTGGTAGACGCGGATGAAGTTTTCTGCAAAACCACAAGATGTGCATGCAAATGGTGCTTTTGGCAGAACGCGCACGTGGATTTCTACCAAACGACGTGCTAAGCATGCCGATGCTGCTCTTTTTAGCACCCGCGCACGGATTTGTGCGAAAACGCGTTTTAAGCATGCACATGCATCTTTTGGTAGACGCGGATGAAGTTTTCTGCAAAACCACAAGATGTGCATGCAAATGGTGCTTTTGGCAGAACGCGCACGTGGATTTCTACCAAACGACGTGCTAAGCATGCCGATGCTGCTCTTTTTAGCACCCGCGCACGGATTTGTGCGAAAACGCGTTTTAAGCATGCACATGCATCTTTTGGTAGACGCGGATGAAGTTTTCTGCAAAACCACAAGATGTGCATGCAAATGGTGCTTTTGGCAGAACGCGCACGTGGATTTCTACCAAACGACGTGCTAAGCATGCCGATGCTGCTCTTTTTAGCACCCGCGCACGCATTTGTGCGAAAACGCGTTTTAAGTATGCACATGCATCTTTTGGTAGACGCGGATGAAGTTTTCTGCAAAACCACAAGATGTGCATGCAAAAGGTGCTTTTTGCAGAACGCGCACGTGGATTTCTACCAAACGACGTGCTAAGCATGCCGATGCTGCTCTTTTTAGCACCCGCGCACGCATTTGTGCGAAAACGCGTTTTAAGCATGCACATGCATCTTTTGGTAGACGCGGGTGAAGTTTTCTGCAAAACCACAAGATGTGCATGCAAATGGTGCTTTTTGCAGAACGCGCACGTGGATTTCTACCAAACGACGTGCTAAGCATGCCGATGCTGCTCTTTTTAGCACCCGCGCACGGATTTGTGCGAAAACGCGTTTTAAGCATGCACATGCATCTTTTGGTAGACGCGGATGAAGTTTTCTGCAAAACCACAAGATGTGCATGCAAATGGTGCTTTTGGCAGAACGCGCACGTGGATTTCTACCAAACGACGTGCTAAGCATGCCGATGCTGCTCTTTTTAGCACCCGCGCACGCATTTGTGCGAAAACGCGTTTTAAGCATGCACATGCATCTTTTGGTAGACGCGGATGAAGTTTTCTGCAAAACCACAAGATGTGCATGCAAATGGTGCTTTTTGCAGAACGCGCACGTGGATTTCTACCAAACGACGTGCTAAGCATGCCGATGCTACTCTTTTTGCACCCGCGCACGCATTTGTGCGAAAACGCGTTTTAAGCATGCACATCCATCTTTTGGTAGACGCGGATGAAGTTTTCTGCAAAACCACAAGATGTGCATGCAAATGGTGCTTTTTGCAGAACGCGCACGTGGATTTCTACCAAACGACGTGCTAAGCATGCCGATGCTGCTCTTTTTAGCACCCGCGCACGGATTTGTGCGAAAACGCGTTTTAAGCATGCACATGCATCTTTTGGTAGACGCGGATGAAGTTTTCTGCAAAACCACAAGATGTGCATGCAAATGGTGCTTTTGGCAGAACGCGCACGTGGATTTCTACCAAACGACGTGCTAAGCATGCCGATGCTGCTCTTTTTAGCACCCGCGCACGGATTTGTGCGAAAACGCGTTTTAAGCATGCACATGCATCTTTTGGTAGACGCGGATGAAGTTTTCTGCAAAACCACAAGATGTGCATGCAAATGGTGCTTTTGGCAGAACGCGCACGTGGATTTCTACCAAACGACGTGCTAAGCATGCCGATGCTGCTCTTTTTAGCACCCGCGCACGGATTTGTGCGAAAACACGTTTTAAGCATGCACATGCATCTTTTGGTAGACGCGGATGAAGTTTTCTGCAAAACCACAAGATGTGCATGCAAATGGTGCTTTTGGCAGAACGCGCACGTGGATTTCTACCAAACGACGTGCTAAGCATGCCGATGCTGCTCTTTTTAGCACCCGCGCACGGATTTGTGCGAAAACGCGTTTTAAGCATGCACATACATCTTTTGGTAGACGCGGATGAAGTTTTCTGCAAAACCACAAGATGTGCATGCAAATGGTGCTTTTGGCAGAACGCGCACGTGGATTTCTACCAAACGACGTGCTAAGCATGCCGATGCTGCTCTTTTTAGCACCCGCGCACGCATTTGTGCGAAAACGCGTTTTAAGCATGCACATGCATCTTTTGGTAGACGCGGATGAAGTTTTCTGCAAAACCACAAGATGTGCATGCAAATGGTGCTTTTGGGAGAACGCGCACGTGGATTTCTACCAAACGACGTGCTAAGCATGCCGATGCTGCTCTTTTTAGCACCCGCGCACGCATTTGTGCGAAAACTCGTTTTAAGCATGCACATGCATCTTTTGGTAGACGCGGATGAAGTTTTCTGCAAAACCACAAGATGTGCATGCAAATGGTGCTTTTTGCAGAACGCGCACGTGGATTTCTACCGAACGACGTGCTAAGCATGCCGATGCTGCTCTTTTTAGCACCCGCGCACGCATTTGTGCGAAAACGCGTTTTAAGCATGCACATGCATCTTTTGGTAGACGCGGGTGAAGTTTTCTGCAAAACCACAAGATGTGCATGCAAATGGTGCTTTTGGCAGAACGCGCACGTGGATTTCTACCAAACGACGTGCTAAGCATGCCGATGCTGCTCTTTTTAGCACCCGCGCACGCATTTGTGCGAAAACGCGTTTTAAGCATGCACATGCATCTTTTGGTAGACGCGGATGAAGTTTTCTGCAAAACCACAAGATGTGCATGCAAATGGTGCTTTTGGCAGAACGCGCACGTGGATTTCTACCAAACGAACTGCTAAGCATGCCGATGCTGCTCTTTTTAGCACCCGCGCACGGATTTGTGCGAAAACGCGTTTTAAGCATGCACATGCATCTTTTGGTAGACGCGGATGAAGTTTTCTGCAAAACCACAAGATGTGCATGCAAATGGTGCTTTTGGCAGAACGCGCACGTGGATTTCTACCAAACGACGTGCTAAGCATGCCGATGCTGCTCTTTTTAGCACCCGCGCACGGATTTGTGCAAAAACGCGTTTTAAGCATGCACATGCATCTTTTGGTAGACGCGGATGAAGTTTTCTGCAAAACCACAATATGTGCATGCAAATGGTGCTTTTTGCAGAACGCGCACGTGGATTTCTACCAGACGACGTGCTAAGCATGCCGATGCTGCTCTTTTTAGCACCCGCGCACGGATTTGTGCGAAAACGCGTTTTAAGCATGCACATGCATGATTTGGTAGACGCGGATGAAGTTTTCTGCAAAACCACAAGATGTGCATGCAAATGGTGCTTTTGGCAGAACGCGCACGTGGATTTCTACCAAACGACGTGCTAAGCATGCCGATGCTGCTCTTTTTAGCACCCGCGCACGCATTTGTGCGAAAACGCGTTTTAAGCATGCACATGCATCCTTTGGTAGACGCGGATGAAGTTTTCTGCAAAACCACAAGATGTGCATGCAAATGGTGCTTTTTGCAGAACGCGCACGTGGATTTCTACCAAACGACGTGCTAAGCATGCCGATGCTACTCTTTTTAGCACCCGCGCACGCATTTGTGCGAAAACGCGTTTTAAGCATGCACATGCCTCTTTTGGTAGACGCGGATGAAGTTTTCTGCAAAACCACAAGATGTGCATGCAAATGGTGCTTTTTGCAGAACGCGCACGTGGATTTCTACCAAACGACGTGCTAAGCATGCCGATGCTGCTCTTTTTAGCACCCGCGCACGGATTTGTGCGAAAAGCCGTTTTAAGCATGCACATGCATCTTTTGGTAGACGCGGATGAAGTTTTCTGAAAAACCACAAGATGTGCATGCAAATGGTGCTTTTGGCAGAACGCGCACGTGGATTTCTACCAAACGACGTGCTAAGCATGCCGATGCTGCTCTTTTTAGCACCCGCGCACGCATTTGTGCGAAAACGCGTTTTAAGCATGCACATGCATCTTTTGGTAGACGCGGATGAAGTTTTCTGCAAAACCACAAGATGTGCATGCAAATGGTGCTTTTGGCAGAACGCGCACGTGGATTTCTACCAAACGACGTGCTAAGCATGCCGATGCTGCTCTTTTTAGCACCCGCGCACGGATTTGTGCGAAAACGCGTTTTAAGCATGCACATGCATCTTTTGGTAGACGCGGATGAAGTTTTCTGCAAAACCACAAGA
This sequence comes from Dermacentor andersoni, assembly GCF_023375885.2. Classification (NCBI taxonomy): domain Eukaryota; kingdom Metazoa; phylum Arthropoda; class Arachnida; order Ixodida; family Ixodidae; genus Dermacentor; species Dermacentor andersoni. The sequence continues at coordinate 74,817 of NW_027314905.1, read as the reverse complement.
TGTGCATGCAAATGGTGCTTTTGGCAGAACGCGCGCGTGGATTTCTACCAAACGACGTGCTAAGCATGCCGATGCTGCTCTTTTTAGCACCCGCGCACGGATTTGTGCGAAAACACGTTTTAAGCATGCACATGCATCTTTTGGTAGACGCGGATGAAGTTTTCTGCAAAACCACAAGATGTGCATGCAAATGGTGCTTTTGGCAGAACGCGCACGTGGATTTCTACCAAACGACGTGCTAAGCATGCCGATGCTACTCTTTTTAGCACCCGCGCACGCATTTGTGCGAAAACGCGTTTTAAGCATGCACATGCCTCTTTTGGTAGACGCGGATGAAGTTTTCTGCAAAACCACAAGATGTGCATGCAAATGGTGCTTTTTGCAGAACGCGCACGTGGATTTCTACCAAACGACGTGCTAAGCATGCCGATGCTGCTCTTTTTAGCACCCGCGCACGGATTTGTGCGAAAACGCGTTTTAAGCATGCACATGCATCTTTTGGTAGACGCGGATGAAGTTTTCTGAAAAACCACAAGATGTGCATGCAAATGGTGCTTTTGGCAGAACGCGCACGTGGATTTCTACCAAACGACGTGCTAAGCATGCCGATGCTGCTCTTTTTAGCACCCGCGCACGCATTTGTGCGAAAACGCGTTTTAAGCATGCACATGCATCTTTTGGTAGACGCGGATGAAGTTTTCTGCAAAACCACAAGATGTGCATGCAAATGGTGCTTTTGGCAGAACGCGCACGTGGATTTCTACCAAACGACGTGCTAAGCATGCCGATGCTGCTCTTTTTAGCACCCGCGCACGGATTTGTGCGAAAACGCGTTTTAAGCATGCACATGCATCTTTTGGTAGACGCGGATGAAGTTTTCTGCAAAACCACAAGATGTGCATGCAAATGGTGCTTTTGGCAGAACGCGCGCGTGGATTTCTACCAAACGACGTGCTAAGCATGCCGATGCTGCTCTTTTTAGCACCCGCGCACGGATTTCTGCGAAAACACGTTTTAAGCATGCACATGCATCTTTTGGTAGACGCGGATGAAGTTTTCTGCAAAACCACAACATGTGCATGCAAATGGTGCTTTTGGCAGAACGCGCACGTGGATTTCTACCAAACGACGTGCTAAGCATGCCGATGCTGCTCTTTTTAGCACCCGCGCACGGATTTGTGCGAAAACGCGTTTTAAGCATGCACATGCATCTTTTGGTAGACGCGGATGAAGTTTTCTGCAAAACCACAAGATGTGCATGCAAATGGTGCTTTTGGCAGAACGCGCACGTGGATTTCTACCAAACGACGTGCTAAGCATGCCGATGCTGCTCTTTTTAGCACCCGCGCACGCATTTGTGCGAAAACGCGTTTTTAGCATGCACATGCATCTTTTGGTAGACGCGGATGAAGTTTTCTGCAAAACCACAAGATGTGCATGCAAATGGTGCTTTTGGCAGAACGCGCACGTGGATTTCTACCAAACGACGTGCTAAGCATGCCGATGCTGCTCTTTTTAGCACCCGCGCACGCATTTGTGCGAAAACGCGTTTTAAGCATGCACATGCATCTTTTGGTAGACGCGGATGAAGTTTTCTGCAAAACCACAAGATGTGCATGCAAATGGTGCTTTTTGCAGAACGCGCACGTGGATTTCTACCAAACGACGTGCTAAGCATGCCGATGCTGCTCTTTTTAGCACCCGCGCACGCATTTGTGCGAAAACGCGTTTTAAGCATGCACATGTATCTTTTGGTAGACGCGGGTGAAGTTTTCTGCAAAACCACAAGATGTGCATGCAAATGGTGCTTTTTGCAGAACGCGCACGTGGATTTCTACCAAACGACGTGCTAAGCATGCCGATGCTGCTCTTTTTAGCACCCGCGCACGGATTTGTGCGAAAACGCGTTTTAAGCATGCACATGCATCTTTTGGTAGACGCGGATGAAGTTTTCTGCAAAACCACAAGATGTGCATGCAAATGGTGCTTTTGGCAGAACGCGCACGTGGATTTCTACCAAACGACGTGCTAAGCATGCCGATGCTGCTCTTTTTAGCACCCGCGCACGGATTTGTGCGAAAACGCGTTTTAAGCATGCACATGCATCTTTTGGTAGACGCGGATGAAGTTTTCTGCAAAACCACAAGATGTGCATGCAAATGGTGCTTTTGGCAGAACGCGCGCGTGGATTTCTACCAAACGACGTGCTAAGCATGCCGATGCTGCTCTTTTTAGCACCCGCGCACGGATTTGTGCGAAAACACGTTTTCAGCATGCACATGCATCTTTTGGTAGACGCGGATGAAGTTTTCTGCAAAACCACAACATGTGCATGCAAATGGTGCTTTTGGCAGAACGCGCACGTGGATTTCTACCAAACGACGTGCTAAGCATGCCGATGCTGCTCTTTTTAGCACCCGCGCACGCATTTGTGCGAAAACGCGTTTTAAGCATGCACATGCATCTTTTGGTAGACGCGGATGAAGTTTTCTGCAAAACCACAAGATGTGCATGCAAATGGTGCTTTTGGCAGAACGCGCACGTGGATTTCTACCAAACGACGTGCTAAGCATGCCGATGCTGCTCTTTTTAGCACCCGCGCACGCATTTGTGCGAAAACGCGTTTTAAGCATGCACATGCATCTTTTGGTAGACGCGGATGAAGTTTTCTGCAAAACCACAAGATGTGCATGCAAATGGTGCTTTTGGCAGAACGCGCACGTGGATTTCTACCAAACGACGTGCTAAGCATGCCGATGCTGCTCTTTTTAGCACCCGCGCACGCATTTGTGCGAAAACGCGTTTTAAGCATGCACATGCATCTTTTGGTAGACGCGGATGAAGTTTTCTGCAAAACCACAAGATGTGTATGCAAATGGTGCTTTTTGCAGAACGCGCACGTGGATTTCTACCAAACGACGTGCTAAGCATGCCGATGCTGCTCTTTTTAGCACCCGCGCACGCATTTTTGCGAAAACGCGTTTTAAGCATGCACATGCATCTTTTGGTAGACGCGGGTGAAGTTTTCTGCAAAACCACAAGATGTGCATGCAAATGGTGCTTTTTGCAGAACGCGCACGTGGATTTCTACCAAACGACGTGCTAAGCATGCCGATGCTGCTCTTTTTAGCACCCGCGCACGGATTTGTGCGAAAACGCGTTTTAAGCATGCACATGCATCTTTTGGTAGACGCGGATGAAGTTTTCTGCAAAACCACAAGATGTGCATGCAAATGGTGCTTTTGGCAGAACGCGCACGTGGATTTCTACCAAACGACGTGCTAAGCATGCCGATGCTGCTCTTTTTAGCACCCGCGCACGGATTTGTGCAAAAACGCGTTTTAAGCATGCACATGCATCTTTTGGTAGACGCGGATGAAGTTTTCTGCAAAACCACAATATGTGCATGCAAATGGTGCTTTTTCCAGAACGCGCACGTGGATTTCTACCAGACGACGTGCTAAGCATGCCGATGCTGCTCTTTTTAGCACCCGCGCACGGATTTGTGCGAAAACGCGTTTTAAGCATGCACATGCATGATTTGGTAGACGCGGATGAAGTTTTCTGCAAAACCACAAGATGTGCATGCAAATGGTGCTTTTGGCAGAACGCGCACGTGGATTTCTACCAAACGACGTGCTAAGCATGCCGATGCTGCTCTTTTTAGCACCCGCGCACGCATTTGTGCGAAAACGCGTTTTAAGCATGCACATGCATCTTTTGGTAGACGCGGATGAAGTTTTCTGCAAAACCACAAGATGTGCATGCAAATGGTGCTTTTTGCAGAACGCGCACATGGATTTCTACCAAACGACGTGCTAAGCATGCCGATGCTACTCTTTTTAGCACCCGCGCACGCATTTGTGCGAAAACGCGTTTTAAGCATGCACATGCATCTTTTGGTAGACGCGGATGAAGTTTTCTGCAAAACCCCAAGATGTGCATGCAAATGGTGCTTTTTGCAGAACGCGCACGTGGATTTCTACCAAACGACGTGCTAAGCATGCCGATGCTGCTCTTTTTAGCACCCGCGCACGCATTTGTGCGAAAACGCGTTTTAAGCATGCACATGCATCTTTTGGTAGACGCGGATGAAGTTTTCTGCAAAACCACAAGATGTGCATGCAAATGGTGCTTTTGGCAGAACGCGCACGTGGATTTCTACCAAACGACGTGCTAAGCATGCCGATGCTGCTCTTTTTAGCACCCGCGCACGGATTTGTGCGAAAACACGTTTTAAGCATGCACATGCATCTTTTGGTAGACGCGGATGAAGTTTTCTGCAAAACCACAACATGTGCATGCAAATGGTGCTTTTGGCAGAACGCGCACGTGGATTTCTACCAAACGACGTGCTAAGCATGCCGATGCTGCTCTTTTTAGCACCCGCGCACGGATTTGTGCGAAAACGCGTTTTAAGCATGCACATGCATCTTTTGGTAGACGCGGATGAAGTTTTCTGCAAAACCACAAGATGTGCATGCAAATGGTGCTTTTGGCAGAACGCGCACGTGGATTTCTACCAAACGACGTGCTAAGCATGCCGATGCTGCTCTTTTTAGCACCCGCGCACGGATTTGTGCGAAAACACGTTTTAAGCATGCACATGCATCTTTTGGTAGACGCGGATGAAGTTTTCTGCAAAACCACAACATGTGCATGCAAATGGTGCTTTTGGCAGAACGCGCACGTGGATTTCTACCAAACGACGTGCTAAGCATGCCGATGCTGCTCTTTTTAGCACCCGCGCACGGATTTGTGCGAAAACGCGTTTTAAGCATGCACATGCATCTTTTGGTAGACGCGGATGAAGTTTTCTGCAAAACCACAAGATGTGCATGCAAATGGTGCTTTTGGCAGAACGCGCACGTGGATTTCTACCAAACGACGTGCTAAGCATGCCGATGCTGCTCTTTTTAGCACCCGCGCACGCATTTGTGCGAAAACGCGTTTTAAGCATGCACATGCATCTTTTGGTAGACGCGGATGAAGTTTTCTGCAAAACCACAAGATGTGCATGCAAATGGTGCTTTTGGCAGAACGCGCACGTGGATTTCTACCAAACGACGTGCTAAGCATGTCGATGCTGCTCTTTTTAGCACCCGCGCACGCATTTGTGCGAAAACGCGTTTTAAGCATGCACATGCATCTTTTGGTAGACGCGGATGAAGTTTTCTGCAAAACCACAAGATGTGCATGCAAATGGTGCTTTTTGCAGAACGCGCACGTGGATTTCTACCAAACGACGTGCTAAGCATGCCGATGCTGCTCTTTTTAGCACCCGCGCACGCATTTGTGCGAAAACGCGTTTTAAGCATGCACATGCATCTTTTGGTAGACGCGGATGAAGTTTTCTGCAAAACCACAAGATGTGCATGCAAATGGTGCTTTTGGCAGAACGCGCACGTGGATTTCTACCAAACGACGTGCTAAGCATGCCGATGCTGCTCTTTTTAGCACCCGCGCACGCATTTGTGCGAAAACGCGTTTTAAGCATGCACATGCATCTTTTGGTAGACGCGGATGAAGTTTTCTGCAAAACCACAAGATGTGCGTGCAAATGGTGCTTTTCGCAGAACGCGCACGTGGATTTCTACCAAACGACGTGCTAAGCATGCCGATGCTGCTCTTTTTAGCACCCGCGCACGGATTTGTGCGAAAACGCGTTTTAAGCATGCACATGCATCTTTTGGTAGACGCGGATGAAGTTTTCTGCAAAACCACAAGATGTGCATGCAAATGGTGCTTTTGGCAGAACGCGCACGTGGATTTCTACCAAACGACGTGCTAAGCATGCCGATGCTGCTCTTTTTAGCACCCGCGCACGGATTTGTGCGAAAACGCGTTTTAAGCATGCACATGCATCTTTTGGTAGACGCGGATGAAGTTTTCTGCAAAACCACAAGATGTGCATGCAAATGGTGCTTTTTGCAGAACGCGCACGTGTATTTCTACCAAACGACGTGCTAAGCATGCCGATGCTGCTCTTTTTAGCACCCGCGCACGGATTTGTGCGAAAACGCGTTTTAAGCTTGCACATGCATCTTTTGGTAGACGCGGATGAAGTTTTCTGCAAAACCACAAGATGTGCATGCAAATGGTGCTTTTGGCAGAACGCGCACGTGGATTTCTACCAAACGACGTGCTAAGCATGCCGATGCTGCTCTTTTTAGCACCCGCGCACGCATTTGTGCGAAAACGCGTTTTAAGCATGCACATGCATCTTTTGGTAGACGCGGATGAAGTTTTCTGCAAAACCACAAGATGTGCATGCAAATGGTGCTTTTGGCAGAACGCGCACGTGGATTTCTACCAAACGACGTGCTAAGCATGCCGATGCTGCTCTTTTTAGCACCCGCGCACGCATTTGTGCGAAAACGCGTTTTAAGCATGCACATGCATCTTTTGGTAGACGCGGATGAAGTTTTCTGCAAAACCACAAGATGTGCGTGCAAATGGTGCTTTTCGCAGAACGCGCACGTGGATTTCTACCAAACGACGTGCTAAGCATGCCGATGCTGCTCTTTTTAGCACCCGCGCACGGATTTGTGCGAAAACGCGTTTTAAGCATGCACATGCATCTTTTGGTAGACGCGGATGAAGTTTTCTGCAAAACCACAAGATGTGCATGCAAATGGTGCTTTTGGCAGAACGCGCACGTGGATTTCTACCAAACGACGTGCTAAGCATGCCGATGCTGCTCTTTTTAGCACCCGCGCACGGATTTGTGCGAAAACGCGTTTTAAGCATGCACATGCATCTTTTGGTAGACGCGGATGAAGTTTTCTGCAAAACCACAAGATGTGCATGCAAATGGTGCTTTTGGCAGAACGCGCACGTGGATTTCTACCAAACGACGTGCTAAGCATGCCGATGCTGCTCTTTTTAGCACCCGCGCACGGATTTGTGCGAAAACGCGTTTTAAGCATGCACATGCATCTTTTGGTAGACGCGGATGAAGTTTTCTGCAAAACCACAAGATGTGCATGCAAATGGTGCTTTTGGCAGAACGCGCACGTGGATTTCTACCAAACGACGTGCTAAGCATGCCGATGCTGCTCTTTTTAGCACCCGCGCACGCATTTGTGCGAAAACGCGTTTTAAGCATGCACATGCATCTTTTGGTAGACGCGGATGAAGTTTTCTGCAAAACCACAAGATGTGCATGCAAATGGTGCTTTTGGCAGAACGCGCACGTGGATTTCTACCAAACGACGTGCTAAGCATGCCGATGCTGCTCTTTTTAGCACCCGCGCACGGATTTGTGCGAAAACGCGTTTTAAGCATGCACATGCATCTTTTGGTAGACGCGGATGAAGTTTTCTGCAAAACCACAAGATGTGCATGCAAATGGTGCTTTTGGCAGAACGCGCACGTGGATTTCTACCAAACGACGTGCTAAGCATGGCGATGCTGCTCTTTTTAGCACCCGCGCACGCATTTGTGCGAAAACGCGTTTTAAGCATGCACATGCATCTTTTGGTAGACGCGGATGAAGTTTTCTGCAAAACCACAAGATGTGCATGCAAATGGTGCTTTTTGCAGAACGCGCACGTGGATTTCTACCAGACGACGTGCTAAGCATGCCGATGCTGCTCTTTTTAGCACCCGCGCACGGATTTGTGCGAAAACGCGTTTTAAGCATGCACATGCATCTTTTGGTAGACGCGGATGAAGTTTTCTGCAAAACCACAAGATGTGCATGCAAATGGTGCTTTTGGCAGAACGCGCACGTGGATTTCTACCAAACGACGTGCTAAGCATGCCGATGCTGCTCTTTTTAGCACCCGCGCACGGATTTGTGCGAAAACGCGTTTTAAGCATGCACATGCATCTTTTGGTAGACGCGGATGAAGTTTTCGGCAAAACCAGAAGATGTGCATGCAAATGGTGCTTTGGCAGAACGCGCACGTGGATTTCTACCAAACGACGTGCTAAGCATGCCGATGCTGCTCTTTTTAGCACCCGCGCACGGATTTGTGCGAAAACGCGTTTTAAGCATGCACATGCATCTTTTGGTAGACGCGGATGAAGTTTTCTGCAAAACCACAAGATGTGCATGCAAATGGTGCTTTTGGCAGAACGCGCACGTGGATTTCTACCAAACGACGTGCTAAGCATGCCGATGCTGCTCTTTTTAACACCCGCGCACGGATTTGTGCGAAAACGCGTTTTAAGCATGCACATGCATCTTTTGGTAGACGCGGATGAAGTTTTCTGCAAAACCATAAGATGTGCATGCAAATGGTGCTTTTGGCAGAACGCGCACGTGGATTTCTACCAAACGACGTGCTAAGCATGCCGATGCTGCTCTTTTTAGCACCCGCGCACGCATTTGTGCGAAAACGCGTTTTAAGCATGCACATGCATCTTTTGGTAGACGCGGATGAAGTTTTCTGCAAAAGCACAAGATGTGCATGCAAATGGTGCTTTTTGCAGAACGCGCACGTGGATTTCTACCAAACGACGTGCTAAGCATGCCGATGCTGCTCTTTTTAGCACCCGCGCACGCATTTGTGCGAAAACGCGTTTTAAGCATGCACATGCATCTTTTGGTAGACGCGGATGAAGTTTTCTGCAAAACCACAAGATGTGCATGCAAATGGTGCTTTTGGCAGAACGCGCACGTGGATTTCTACCACACGACGTGCTAAGCATGCCGATGCTGCTCTTTTTAGCACCCGCGCACGGATTTGTGCGAAAACACGTTTTAAGCATGCACATGCATCTTTTGGTAGACGCGGATGAAGTTTTCTGCAAAACCACAACATGTGCATGCAAATGGTGCTTTTGGCAGAACGCGCACGTGGATTTCTACCAAACGACGTGCTAAGCATGCCGATGCTGCTCTTTTTAGCACCCGCGCACGGATTTGTGCGAAAACGCGTTTTAAGCATGCACATGCATCTTTTGGTAGACGCGGATGAAGTTTTCTGCAAAACCACAAGATGTGCATGCAAATGGTGCTTTTGGCAGAACGCGCACGTGGATTTCTACCAAACGACGTGCTAAGCATGCCGATGCTGCTCTTTTTAGCACCCGCGCACGGATTTGTGCGAAAACACGTTTTAAGCATGCACATGCATCTTTTGGTAGACGCGGATGAAGTTTTCTGCAAAACCACAACATGTGCATGCAAATGGTGCTTTTGGCAGAACGCGCACGTGGATTTCTACCAAACGACGTGCTAAGCATGCCGATGCTGCTCTTTTTAGCACCCGCGCACGGATTTGTGCGAAAACGCGTTTTAAGCATGCACATGCATCTTTTGGTAGACGCGGATGAAGTTTTCTGCAAAACCACAAGATGTGCATGCAAATGGTGCTTTTGGCAGAACGCGCACGTGGATTTCTACCAAACGACGTGCTAAGCATGCCGATGCTGCTCTTTTTAGCACCCGCGCACGCATTTGTGCGAAAACGCGTTTTGAGCATGCACATGCATCTTTTGGTAGACGCGGATGAAGTTTTCTGCAAAACCACAAGATGTGCATGCAAATGGTGCTTTTGGCAGAACGCGCACGTGGATTTCTACCAAACGACGTGCTAAGCATGTCGATGCTGCTCTTTTTAGCACCCGCGCACGCATTTGTGCGAAAACGCGTTTTAAGCATGCACGTGCATCTTTTGGTAGACGCGGGTGAAGTTTTCTGCAAAACCACGAGATGTGCATGCAAATGGTGCTTTTTGCAGAACGCGCACGTGTATTTCTACCAAACGACGTGCTAAGCATGCCGATGCTGCTCTTTTTAGCACCCGCGCACGGATTTGTGCGAAAACGCGTTTTAAGCATGCACATGCATCTTTTGGTAGACGCGGATGAAGTTTTCTGCAAAACCACAAGATGTGCATGCAAATGGTGCTTTTGGCAGAACGCGCACGTGGATTTCTACCAAACGACGTGCTAAGCATGCCGATGCTGCTCTTTTTAGCACCCGCGCACGCATTTGTGCGAAAACGCGTTTTAAGCATGCACATGCATCTTTTGGTAGACGCGGATGAAGTTTTCTGCAAAACCACAAGATGTGCATGCAAATGGTGCTTTTGGCAGAACGCGCACGTGGATTTCTACCAAACGACGTGCTAAGCATGCCGATGCTGCTCTTTTTAGCACCCGCGCACGCATTTGTGCGAAAACGCGTTTTAAGCATGCACATGCATCTTTTGGTAGACGCGGATGAAGTTTTCTGCAAAACCACAAGATGTGCGTGCAAATGGTGCTTTTGGCAGAACGCGCACGTGGATTTCTACCAAACGGACGTGCTAAGCATGCCGATGCTGCTCTTTTTAGCACCCGCGCACGGATTTGTGCGAAAACGCGTTTTAAGCATGCACATGCATCTTTTGGTAGACGCGGATGAAGTTTTCTGCAAAACCACAAGATGTGCATGCAAATGGTGCTTTTGGCAGAACGCGCACGTGGATTTCTACCAAACGACGTGCTAAGCATGCCGATGCTGCTCTTTTTAGCACCCGCGCACGCATTTGTGCGAAAACGCGTTTTAAGCATGCACATGCATCTTTTGGTAGACGCGGATGAAGTTTTCTGCAAAACCACAAGATGTGCGTGCAAATGGTGCTTTTGGCAGAACGCGCACGTGGATTTCTACCAAACGACGTGCTAAGCATGCCGATGCTGCTCTTTTTAGCACCCGCGCACGGATTTGTGCGAAAACGCGTTTTAAGCATGCACATGCATCTTTTGGTAGACGCGGATGAAGTTTTCTGCAAAACCACAAGATGTGCATGCAAATGGTGCTTTTGGCAGAACGCGCACGTGGATTTCTACCAAACGACGTGCTAAGCATGCCGATGCTGCTCTTTTTAGCACCCGCGCACGGATTTGTGCGAAAACGCGTTTTAAGCATGCACATGCATCTTTTGGTAGACGCGGCTGAAGTTTTCTGCAAAACCACAAGATGTGCATGCAAATGGTGCTTTTGGCAGAACGCGCACGTGGATTTCTACCAAACGACGTGCTAAGCATGCCGATGCTGCTCTTTTTAGCACCCGCGCACGGATTTGTGCGAAAACGCGTTTTAAGCATGCACATGCATCTTTTGGTAGACGCGGATGAAGTTTTCTGCAAAACCACAAGATGTGCATGCAAATGGTGCTTTTGGCAGAACGCGCACGTGGATTTCTACCAAACGACGTGCTAAGCATACCGATGCTGCTCTTTTTAGCACCCGCGCACGGATTTGTGCGAAAACGCGTTTTAAGCATGCACATGCATCTTTTGGTAGACGCGGATGAAGTTTTCTGCAAAACCACAAGATGTGCATGCAAATGGTGCTTTTGGCAGAACGCGCACGTGGATTTCTACCAAACGACGTGCTAAGCATGCCGATGCTGCTCTTTTTAGCACCCGCGCACGCATTTGTGCGAAAACGCGTTTTAAGCATGCACATGCATCTTTTGGTAGACGCGGATGAAGTTTTCTGCAAAACCAGAAGATGTGCATGCAAATGGTGCTTTTTGCAGAACGCGCACGTGGATTTCTACCAAACGACGTGCTAAGCATGCCGAACTACTCTTTTTAGCACCCGCGCACGCATTTGTGCGAAAACGCGTTTTAAGCATGCACATGCATCTTTTGGTGGACGCGGATGAAGTTTTCTGCAAAACCACAAGATGTGCATGCAAATGGTGCTTTTTGCAGAACGCGCACGTGGATTTCTACCAAACGACGTGCTAAGCATGCCGATGCTGCTCTTTTTAGCACCCGCGCACGGATTTGTGCGAAAACGCGTTTTAAGCATGCACATGCATCTTTTGGTAGACGCGGATGAAGTTTTCTGCAAAACCACAAGATGTGCATGCAAATGGTGCTTTTGGCAGAACGCGCACGTGGATTTCTACCAAACGACGTGCTAAGCATGCCGATGCTGCTCTTTTTAGCACCCGCGCACGCATTTGTGCGAAAACGCGTTTTAAGCATGCACATGCATCTTTTGGTAGACGCGGATGAAGTTTTCTGCAAAACCAGAAGATGTGCATGCAAATGGTGCTTTTTGCAGAACGCGCACATGGATTTCTACCAAACGACGTGCTAAGCATGCCGATGCTACTCTTTTTAGCACCCGCGCACGCATTTGTGCGAAAACGCGTTTTAAGCATGCACATGCATCTTTTGGTAGACGCGGATGAAGTTTTCTGCAAAACCACAAGATGTGCATGCAAATGGTGCTTTTTGCAGAACGCGCACGTGGATTTCTACCAAACGACGTGCTAAGCATGCCGATGCTGCTCTTTTTAGCACCCGCGCACGGATTTGTGCGAAAACGCGTTTTAAGCATGCACATGCATCTTTTGGTAGACGCGGATGAAGTTTTCTGCAAAACCACAAGATGTGCATGCAAATGGTGCTTTTGGCAGAACGCGCACGTGGATTTCTACCAAACGACGTGCTAAGCATGCCGATGCTGCTCTTTTTAGCACCCGCGCACGGATTTGTGCGAAAACGCGTTTTAAGCATGCACATGCATCTTTTGGTAGACGCGGATGAAGTTTTCTGCAAAACCACAAGATGTGCATGCAAATGGGGCTTTTGGCAGAACGCGCACGTGGATTTCTACCAAACGACGTGCTAAGCATGCCGATGCTGCTCTTTTTAGCACCCGCGCACGCATTTGTGCGAGAACGCGTTTTAAGCATGCACATGCATCTTTTGGTAGACGCGGATGAAGTTTTCTGCAAAACCACAAGATGTGCATGGAAATGGTGCTTTTTGCACAACGCGCACGTGGATTTCTACCAAACGACGTGCTAAGCATGCCGATGCTGCTCTTTTTAGCACCCGCGCACGCATTTGTGCGAAAACGCGTTTTAAGCATGCACATGCATCTTTTGGTAGACGCGGATGAAGTTTTCTGCAAAACCACAAGATGTGCATGCAAATGGTGCTTTCGGCAGAACGCGCACGTGGATTTCTACCAAACGACGTGCTAAGCATGCCGATGCTGCTCTTTTTAGCACCCGCGCACGCATTTGTGCGAAAACGCGTTTTAAGCATGCACATGCATCTTTTGGTAGACGCGGATGAAGTTTTCTGCAAAACCACAAGATGTGCATGCAAATGGTGCTTTTGGCAGAACGCGCACGTGGATTTCTACCAAGCGACGTGCTAAGCATGCCGATGCTGCTCTTTTTAGCACCCGCGCACGGATTTGTGCGAAAACGCGTTTTAAGCATGCACATGCATCTTTTGGTAGACGCGGATGAAGTTTTCTGCAAAACCACAAGATGTGCATGCAAATGGTGCTTTTGGCAGAACGCGCACGTGGATTTCTACCAAACGACGTGCTAAGCATGCCGATGCTGCTCTTTTTAGCACCCGGGCACGGATTTGTGCGAAAACGCGTTTTAGGCATGCAGATGCATCTTTTGGTAGACGCGGATGAAGTTTTCTGCAAAACCACAATATGTGCATGCAAATGGTGCTTTTGGCAGAACGCGCACGTGGATTTCTACCAAACGACGTGCTAAGCATGCCGATGCTGCTCTTTTTAGCACCCGCGCACGGATTTGTGCGAAAACGCGTTTTAAGCATGCACATGCATCTTTTGGTAGACGCGGATGAAGTTTTCTGCAAAACCACAAGATGTGCATGCAAATGGTGCTTTTGGCAGAACGCGCACGTGGATTTCTACCAAACGACGTGCTAAGCATGCCGATGCTGCTCTTTTTAGCACCCGCGCACGCATTTGTGCGAAAACGCGTTTTAAGCATGCACATGCATCTTTTGGTAGACGCGGATGAAGTTTCCTGCAAAACCACAAGATGTGCATGCAAATGGTGCTTTTGGCAGAACGCGCGCGTGGATTTCTACCAAACGACGTGCTAAGCATGCCGATGCTGCTCTTTTTAGCACCCTCGCACGGATTTGTGCGAAAACGCGTTTTAAGCATGCACATGCATCTTTTGGTAGACGCGGATGAAGTTTTCTGCAAAACCACAAGATGTGCATGCGAATGGTGCTTTTGGCAGAACGCGCACGTGGATTTCTACCAAACGACGTGCTAAGCATGCCGATGCTGCTCTTTTTAGCACCCGCGCACGGATTTGTGCGAAAACGCGTTTTAAGCATGCACATGCATCTTTTGGTAGACGCGGATGAAGTTTTCTGCAAAACCACAAGATGTGCATGCAAATGGTGCTTTTGGCAGAACGCGCACGTGGATTTCTACCAAACGACGTGCTAAGCATGCCGATGCTGCTCTTTTTAGCACCCGCGCACGTATTTGTGCGAAAACGCGTTTTAAGCATGCACATGCATCTTTTGGTAGACGCGGATGAAGTTTTCTGCAAGACCACAAGATGTGCATGCAAATGGTGCTTTTGGCAGAACGCGCACGTGGATTTCTACCAAACGACGTGCTAAGCATGCCGATGCTGCTCTTTTTAGCACCCGCGCACGGATTTGTGCGAAAACGCGTTTTAAGCATGCACACATCTTTTGGTAGACGCGGATGAAGTTTTCTGCAAAACCACAAGATGTGCATGCAAATGGTGCTTTTGGCAGAACGCGCACGTGGATTTCTACCAAACGACGTGCTAAGCATGCCGATGCTGCTCTTTCTAGCACCCGCGCACGGATTTGTGCGAAAACGCGTTTTAAGCATGCACATGCATCTTTTGGTAGACGCGGATGAAGTTTTCTGCAAAACCACAAGATGTGCATGCAAATGGTGCTTTTGGCAGAACGCGCACGTGGATTTCTACCAAACGACGTGCTAAGCATGCCGATGCTGCTCTTTTTAGCACCCGCGCACGGATTTGTGCGAAAACGCGTTTTAAGCATGCAGATGCATCTTTTGGTAGACGCGGATGAAGTTTTCTGCAAAACCACAAGATGTGCATGCAAATGGTGCTTTTGGCAGAACGCGCACGTCGATTTCTACCAAACGACGTGCTAAGCATGCCGATGCTGCTCTTCTTAGCACCCGCGCACGGATTTGTGCAAAAACGCGTTTTAAGCATGCACATGCATCTTTTGGTAGACGCGGATGAAGTTTTCTGCAAAACCACAATATGTGCATGCAAATGGTGCTTTTGGCAGAACGCGCACGTGGATTTCTACCAAACGACGTGCTAAGCATGCCGATGCTGCTCTTTTTAGCACCCGCGCACGCATTTGTGCGAAAACGCGTTTTAAGCATGCACATGCATCTTTTGGTAGACGCGGATGAAGTTTTCTGCAAAACCACAAGATGTGCATGCAAATGGTGCTTTTGGCAGAACGCGCACGTGGATTTCTACCAAACGACGTGCTAAGCATGCCGATGCTGCTCTTTTTAGCACCCGCGCACGCATTTGTGCGAAAACGCGTTTTAAGCATGCACATGCATCTTTTGGTAGACGCGGATGAAGTTTTCTGCAAAACCACAAGATGTGCATGCAAATGGTGCTTTTGGCAGAACGCGCACGTGGATTTCTACCAAACGACGTGCTAAGCATGCCGATGCTGCTCTTTTTAGCACCCGCGCACGGATTTGTGCGAAAACGCGTTTTAAGCATGCACATGCATCTTTTGGTAGACGCGGATGAAGTTTTCTGCAAAACCACAAGATGTGCATGCAAATGGTGCTTTTGGCAGAACGCGCACGTGGATTTCTACCAAACGACGTGCTAAGCATGCCGATGCTGCTCTTTTTAGCACCCGCGCACGGATTTGTGCGAAAACGCGTTTTAAGCATGCACATGCATCTTTTGGTAGACGCGGATGAAGTTTTCCGCAAAACCACAAGATGTGCATGCGAATGGTGCTTTTGGCAGAACGCGCACGTGGATTTCTACCAAACGACGTGCTAAGCATGCCGATGCTGCTCTTTTTAGCACCCGCGCACGGATTTGTGCGAAAACGCGTTTTAAGCATGCACATGCATATTTTGGTAGACGCGGATGAAGTTTTCTGCAAAACCACAAGATGTGCATGCAAATGGTGCTTTTGGCAGAACGTGCACGTGGATTTCTACCAAACGACGTGCTAAGCATGCCGATGCTGCTCTTTTTAGCACCGCGCACGGATTTGTGCGAAAACGCGTTTTAAGCATGCACATGCATCTTTTGGTAGACGCGGATGAAGTTTTCTGCAAAACCACAATATGTGCATGCAAATGGTGCTTTTTGCAGAACGCGCACGTGGATTTCTACCAAACGACGTGCTAAGCATGCCGATGCTGCTCTTTTTAGCACCCGCGCACGCATTTGTGCGAAAACGCGTTTTAAGCATGCACATGCATCTTTTGGTAGACGCAGATAAAGTTTTCCGCAAAACCACAAGATGTGCATGCAAATGGTGCTTTTGGCAGAACGCGCACGTGGATTTCTACCAAACGACGTGCTAAGCATGCCGATGCTGCTCTTTTTAGCACCCGCGCACGGATTTGTGCGAAAACGCGTTTTAAGCATGCACATGCATCTTTTGGTAGACTCGGATGAAGTTTTCTGCAAAACCACAAGATGTGCATGCAAATGGTGCTTTTGGCAGAACGCGCACGTGGATTTCTACCAAACGACGTGCTAAGCATGCCGATGCTGCTCTTTTTAGCACCCGCGCACGGATTTGTGCGAAAACGCGTTTTAAGCATGCACATGCATCTTTTGGTAGACGCGGATGAAGTTTTCTGCAAAACCACAAGATGTGCATGCGAATGGTGCTTTTGGCAGATCGCGCACGTGGATTTCTACCAAACGACGTGCTAAGCATGCCGATGCTGCTCTTTTTAGCACCCGCGCACGGATTTGTGCGAAAACGCGTTTTAAGCATGCACATGCATCTTTTGGTAGACGCGGATGAAGTTTTCTGCAAAACCACAAGATGTGCATGCAAATGGTGCTTTTGGCAGAACGCGCACGTGGATTTCTACCAAACGACGTGCTAAGCATGCCGATGCTGCTCTTTTTAGCACCCGCGCACGGATTTGTGCGAAAACGCGTTTTAAGCATGCACATGCATCTTTTGGTAGACGCGGATGAAGTTTTCTGCAAAACCACAAGATGTGCATGCGAATGGTGCTTTTGGCAGAACGCGCACGTGGATTTCTACCAAACGACGTGCTAAGCATGCCGATGCTGCTCTTTTTAGCACCCGCGCACGGATTTGTGCGAAAACGCGTTTTAAGCATGCACATGCATATTTTGGTAGACGTGGATGAAGTTTTCTGCAAAACCACAAGATGTGCATGCAAATGGTGCTTTTGGCAGAACGCGCACGTGGATTTCTACCAAACGACGTGCTAAGCATGCCGATGCTGCTCTTTTTAGCACCGCGCACGGATTTGTGCGAAAACGCGTTTTAAGCATGCACATGCATCTTTTGGTAGACGCGGATGAAGTTTTCTGCAAAACCACAATATATGCATGCAAATGGTGCTTTTTGCAGAACGCGCACGTGGATTTCTACCAAACGACGTGCTAAGCATGCCGATGCTGCTCTTTTTAGCACCCGCGCACGCATTTGTGCGAAAACGCGTTTTAAGCATGCACATGCATCTTTTGGTAGACGCAGATGAAGTTTTCCGCAAAACCACAAGATGTGCATGCAAATGGTGCTTTTGGCAGAACGCGCACGTGGATTTCTACCAAACGACGTGCTAAGCATGCCGATGCTGCTCTTTTTAGCACCCGCGCACGGATTTGTGCGAAAACGCGTTTTAAGCATGCACATGCATGTTTTGGTAGACTCGGATGAAGTTTTCTGCAAAACCACAAGATGTGCATGCAAATGGTGCTTTTGGCAGAACGCGCACGTGGATTTCTACCAAACGACGTGCTAAGCATGCCGATGCTGCTCTTTTTAGCACCCGCGCACGGATTTGTGCGAAAACGCGTTTTAAGCATGCACATGCATCTTTTGGTAGACGCGGATGTAGTTTTCTGCAAAACCACAAGATGTGCATGCGAATGGCGCTTTTGGCAGAACGCGCACGTGGATTTCTACCAAACGACGTGCTAAGCATGCCGATGCTGCTCTTTTTAGCACTCGCGCACGGATTTGTGCGAAAACGCGTTTTAAGCATGCACATGCATCTTTTGGTAGACGCGGATGAAGTTTTCTGCAAAACCACAAGGTGTGCATGCAAATGGTGCTTTTGGCAGAACGCGCACGTGGATTTCTACCAAACGACGTGCTAAGCATGCCGATGCTGCTCTTTTTAGCACCCGCGCACGGATTTGTGCGAAAACGCGTTTTAAGCATGCACATGCATCTTTTGGTAGACGCGGATGAAGTTTTCTGCAAAACCACAAGATGTGCATGCAAATGGTGCTTTTGGCAGAACGCGCACGTGGATTTCTACCAAACGACGTGCTAAGCATGCCGATGCTGCTCTTTTTAGCACCCGCGCACGGATTTGTGCGAAAACGCGTTTTAAGCATGCACATGCATCTTTTGGTAGACGCGGATGAAGTTTTCTGCAAAACCACAAGATGTGCATGCAAATGGTGCTTTTGGCAGAACGCGCACGTGGATTTCTACCAAACGACGTGCTAAGCATGCCGATGCTGCTCTTTTTAGCACCCGCGCACGGATTTGTGCGAAAACGCGTTTTAAGCATGCACATGCATCTTTTGGTAGACGCGGATGAAGTTTTCTGCAAAACCACAAGATGTGCATGCAAATGGTGCTTTTGGCAGAACGCGCACGTGGATTTCTACCAAACGACGTGCTAAGCATGCCGATGCTGCTCTTTTTAGCACCCGCGCACGCATTTGTGCGAAAACGCGTTTTAAGCATGCACATGCATCTTTTGGTAGACGCGGATGAAGTTTTCTGCAAAACCACAAGATGTGCATGCAAAAGGTGCTTTTGGCAGAACGCGCACGTGGATTTCTACCAAACGACGTGCTAAGCATGCCGATGCTGCTCT
This sequence comes from Dermacentor andersoni, assembly GCF_023375885.2. Classification (NCBI taxonomy): domain Eukaryota; kingdom Metazoa; phylum Arthropoda; class Arachnida; order Ixodida; family Ixodidae; genus Dermacentor; species Dermacentor andersoni. Next base: position 55,946 of record NW_027314905.1, on the reverse strand, counting down.
TTTTAGCACCCGCGCACGCATTTGTGCGAAAACGCGTTTCAAGCATGCACATGCATCTTTTGGTAGACGCGGATGAAGTTTTCTGCAAAACCACAATATGTGCATGCAAATGGTGCTTTTTGCAGAACGCGCACGTGGAGTTCTACCAAACGTCGTGCTAAGCATGCCGATGCTGCTCTTTTTAGCACCCGCGCACGCATTTGTGCGAAAACGCGTTTTAAGCATGCACATGCATCTTTTGGTAGACGCGGGTGAAGTTTTCTGCGAAACCACAAGATGTGCATGCAAATGGTGCTTTTTGCAGAACGCGCACGTGGATTTCTACCAAACGACGTGCTAAGCATGCCGATGCTGCTCTTTTTAGCACCCGCGCACGCATTTGTGCGAAAACGCGTTTTAAGCATGCACATGCATCTTTTGGTAGACGCGGATGAAGTTTTCTGCAAAACCACAAGATGTGCATGCAAATGGTGCTTTTGGCAGAACGCGCACGTGGATTTCTACCAAGCGACGTGCTAAGCATGCCGATGCTGCTCTTTTTAGCACCCGCGCACGGATTTGTGCGAAAACGCGTTTTAAGCATGCACATGCATCTTTTGGTAGACGCGGATGAAGTTTTCTGCAAAACCACAAGATGTGCATGCAAATGGTGCTTTTGGCAGAACGCGCACGTGGATTTCTACCAAACGACGTGCTAAGCATGCCGATGCTGCTCTTTTTAGCACCCGCGCAAGGATTTGTGCGAAAACGCGTTTTAAGCATGCAGATGCATCTTTTGGTAGACGCGGATGAAGTTTTCTGCAAAACCACAAGATGTGCATGCAAATGGTGCTTTTGGCAGAACGCGCACGTGGATTTCTACCAAACGACGTGCTAAGCATGCCGATGCTGCTCTTTTTAGCACCCGCGCACGGATTTGTGCAAAAACGCGTTTTAAGCATGCACATGCATCTTTTGGTAGACGCGGATGAAGTTTTCTGCAAAACCACAATATGTGCATGCAAATGGTGCTTTTGGCAGAACGCGCACGTGGATTTCTACCAAACGACGTGCTAAGCATGCCGATGCTGCTCTTTTTAGCACCCGCGCACGCATTTGTGCGAAAACGCGTTTTAAGCATGCACATGCATCTTTTGGTAGACGCGGATGAAGTTTTCTGCAAAACCACAAGATGTGCGTGCAAAAGGTGCTTTTGGCAGAACGCGCACGTGGATTTCTACCAAACGACGTGCTAAGCATGCCGATGCTGCTCTTTTTAGCACCCGCGCACGGATTTGTGCGAAAACGCGTTTTAAGCATGCACATGCATCTTTTGGTAGACGCGGATGAAGTTTTCTGCAAAACCACAAGATGTGCATGCAAATGGTGCTTTTGGCAGAACGCGAACGTGGATTTCTACCAAACGACGTGCTAAGCATGCCGATGCTGCTCTTTTTAGCACCCGCGCACGGATTTGTGCGAAAACACGTTTTAAGCATGCACATGCATCTTTTGGTAGACGCGGATGAAGTTTTCTGCAAAACCACAAGATGTGCATGCAAATGGTGCTTTTGGCAGAACGCGCACGTGGATTTCTACCAAACGACGTGCTAAGCATGCCGATGCTGCTCTTTTTAGCACCCGCGCACGGATTTGTGCGAAAACGCGTTTTAAGCATGCACATGCATCTTTTGGTAGACGCGGATGAAGTTTTCTGCAAAACCACAAGATGTGTATGCAAATGGTGCTTTTGGCAGAACGCGCACGTGGATTTCTACCAAACGACGTGCTAAGCATGCCGATGCTGCTCTTTTTAGCACCCGCGCACGCATTTGTGCGAAAACGCGTTTTAAGCATGCACATGCATCTTTTGGTAGACGCGGATGAAGTTTCCTGCAAAACCACAAGATGTGCATGCAAATGGTGCTTTTGGCAGAACGCGCACGTGGATTTCTACCAAACGACGTGCTAAGCATGCCGATGCTGCTCTTTTTAGCACCCTCGCACGGATTTGTGCGAAAACGCGTTTTAAGCATGCACATGCATCTTTTGGTACACGCGGATGAAGTTTTCTGCAAAACCACAAGATGTGCATGCAAATGGTGCTTTTGGCAGAACGCGCACGTGGATTTCTACCAAGCGACGTGCTAAGCATGCCGATGCTGCTCTTTTTAGCACCCGCGCACGGATTTGTGCGAAAACGCGTTTTAAGCATGCACATGCATCTTTTGGTATGTGCATGCAAATGGTGCTTTTTGCAGAACGCGCACGTGGATTTCTACCAAACGACGTGCTAAGCATGCCGATGCTGCTCTTTTTAGCACCCGCGCACGGATTTGTGCGAAAACGCGTTTTAAGCATACACATGCATCTTTTGGTAGACGCGGATGAAGTTTTCTGCAAAACCACAAGATGTGCATGCAAATGGTGCTTTTGGCAGAACGCGCACGTGGATTTCTACCAAACGACGTGCTAAGCATGCCGATGCTGCTCTTTTTAGCACCCGCGCACGGATTTGTGCGAAAACGCGTTTTAAGCATGCACATGCATCTTTTGGTAGACGTGGATGAAGTTTTCTGCAAAACCACAAGATGTGCATGCAAATGGTGCTTTTGGCAGAACGCGCACGTGGATTTCTACCAAACGACGTGCTAAGCATGCCGATGCTGCTCTTTTTAGCACCCGCGCACGCATTTGTGCGAAAACGCGTTTTAAGCATGCACATGCATCTTTTGGTAGACGCGGATGAAGTTTTCTGCAAAACCACAAGATGTGCATGCAAATGGTGCTTTTGGCAGAACGCGCACGTGGATTTCTACCAAACGACGTGCTAAGCATGCCGATGCTGCTCTTTTTAGCACCCGCGCACGGATTTGTGCGAAAACGCGTTTTAAGCATGCACATGCATCTTTTGGTAGACGCGGATGAAGTTTTCTGCAAAACCACAAGATGTGCATGCAAATGGTGCTTTTGGCAGAACGCGCACGTGGATTTCTACCAAACGACGTGCTAAGCATGCCGATGCTGCTCTTTTTAGCACCCGCGCACGCATTTGTGCGAAAACGCGTTTTAAGCATGCACATGCATCTTTTGGTAGACGCGGTTGAAGTTTTCTGCAAAACCACAAGATGTGCATGCAAATGGTGCTTTTGGCAGAACGCGCACGTGGATTTCTACCAAACGACGTGCTAAGCATGCCGATGCTGCTCTTTTTAGCACCCGCGCACGGATTTGTGCGAAAACGCGTTTTAAGCATGCACATGCATCTTTTGGTAGACGCGGATGAAGTTTTCTGCAAAACCACAAGATGTGCATGCAAATGGTGCTTTTGGCAGAACGCGCACGTGGATTTCTTCCAAACGACGTGCTAAGCATGCCGATGCTGCTCTTTTTAGCACCCGCGCACGGATTTGTGCGAAAACGCGTTTTAAGCATGCACATGCATCTTTTGGTAGACGCGGATGAAGTTTTCTGCAAAACCACAAGATGTGCATGCAAATGGTGCTTTTGGCAGAACGCGCACGTGGATTTCTACCAAACGGCGTGCTAAGCATGCCGATGCTGCTCTTTTTAGCACCCGCGCACGCATTTGTGCGAAAACGCGTTTTAAGCATGCACATGTATCTTTTGGTAGACGCGGATGAAGTTTTCTGCAAAACCACAAGATGTGCATGCAAAAGGTGCTTTTGGCAGAACGCGCACGTGGATTTCTACCAAACGTAGTGCTAAGCATGCCGATGCTGCTCTTTTTAGCACCCGCGCACGGATTTGTGCGAAAACGCGTTTTAAGCTTGCACATGCATCTTTTGGTAGACGCGGATGAAGTTTTCTGCAAAACCACAAGATGTGCATGCAAATGGTGCTTTTGGCAGAACGCGCACGTGGATTTCTACCAAACGACGTGCTAAGCATGCCGATGCTGCTCTTTTTAGCACCCGCGCACGGATTTGTGCGAAAACGCGTTTTAAGCATGCACATGCATCTTTTGGTAGACTCGGATGAAGTTTTCTGCAAAACCACAAGATGTGCATGCAAATGGTGCTTTTGGCAGAACGCGCACGTGGATTTCTACCAAACGACGTGCTAAGCATGCCGATGCTGCTCTTTTTAGCACCCGCGCACGGATTTGTGCGAAAACGCGTTTTAAGCATGCACATGCATCTTTTGGTAGACGCGGATGAAGTTTTCTGCAAAACCACAAGATGTGCATGCAAATGGTGCTTTTGGCAGAACGCGCACGTGGATTTTTACCAAACGACGTGCTAAGCATGCCGATGCTGCTCTTTTTAGCACCCGCGCACGCATTTGTGCGAAAACGCGTTTGAAGCATGCACGTGCATCTTTAGGTAGACGCGGATGAAGTTTTCTGCAAAACCACAAGATGTGCATGCAAATGGTACTTTTGGCAGAACGCGCACGTGGATTTCTACCAAACGACGTGCTAAGCATGCCGATGCTGCTCTTTTTAGCACCCGCGCACGCATTTGTGCGAAAACGCGTTTTAAGCATGCACATGCATCTTTTGGTAGACGCGGGTGAAGTTTTCTGCGAAACCACAAGATGTGCATGCAAATGGTGCTTTTTGCAGAACGCGCACGTGGATTTCTACCAAACGACGTGCTAAGCATGCCGATGCTGCTCTTTTTAGCACCCGCGCACGCATTTGTGCGAAAACGCGTTTTAAGCATGCACATGCATCTTTTGGTAGACGCGGATGAAGTTTTCTGCAAAACCACAAGATGTGCATGCAAATGGTGCTTTTGGCAGAACGCGCACGTGGATTTCTACCAAACGACGTGCTAAGCATGCCGATGCTGCTCTTTTTAGCACCCGCGCACGCATTTGTGCGAAAACGCGTTTTAAGCATGCACATGCATCTTTTGGTAGACGCGGATGAAGTTTTCTGCAAAACCACAAGATGTGCATGCAAATGGTGCTTTTGGCAGAACGCGCACGTGGATTTCTACCAAGCGACGTGCTAAGCATGCCGATGCTGCTCTTTTTAGCACCCGCGCACGGATTTGTGCGAAAACGCGTTTTAAGCATGCACATGCATCTTTTGGTAGACGCGGATGAAGTTTTCTGCAAAACCACAAGATGTGCATGCAAATGGTGCTTTTGGCAGAACGCGCACGTGGATTTCTACCAAACGACGTGCTAAGCATGCCGATGCTGCTATTTTTAGCACCCGCGCACGGATTTGTGCGAAAACGCGTTTTAAGCATGCAGATGCATCTTTTGGTAGACGCGGATGAAGTTTTCTGCAAAACCACAAGATGTGCATGCAAATGGTGCTTTTGGCAGAACGCGCACGTGGATTTCTACCAAATGACGTGCTAAGCATGCCGATGCTGCTCTTTTTAGCACCCGCGCACGGATTTGTGCGAAAACGCGTTTTAAGCATGCACATGCATCTTTTGGTAGACGCGGATGAAGTTTTCTGCAAAACCACAAGATGTGCATGCAAATGGTGCTTTTGGCAGAACGCGCACGTGGATTTCTACCAAACGACGTGCTAAGCATGCCGATGCTGCTCTTTTTAGCACCCGCGCACGCATTTGTGCGAAAACGCGTTTTAAGCATGCACATGCATCTTTTGGTAGACGTGGATGAAGTTTTCTGCAAAACCACAAGATGTGCATGCAAATGGTGCTTTTGGCAGAACGCGCACGTGGATTTCTACCAAACGACGTGCTAAGCATGCCGATGCTGCTCTTTTTAGCACCCGCGCACGCATTTGTGCGAAAATGCGTTTTAAGCATGCACATGCATCTTTTGGTAGACGCGGATGAAGTTTTCTGCAAAACCACAAGATGTGCATGCAAATGGTGCTTTTGGCAGAACGCGCACGTGGATTTCTACCAAACGACGTGCTAAGCATGCCGATGCTGCTCTTTTTAGCACCCGCGCACGCATTTGTGCGAAAACGCGTTTTAAGCATGCACATGCATCTTTTGGTAGACGCGGATGAAGTTTTCTGCAAAACCACAAGATGTGCATGCAAATGGTGCTTTTGGAAGAACGCGCACGTGGATTTCTACCAAGCGACGTGCTAAGCATGCCGATGCTGCTCTTTTTAGCACCCGCGCACGCATTTGTGCGAAAACGCGTTTTAAGCATGCACATGCATCTTTTGGTAGACGCGGATGAAGTTTTCTGCAAAACCACAAGATGTGCATGCAAATGGTGCTTTTGGCAGAACGCGCACGTGGATTTCTACCAAGCGACGTGCTAAGCATGCCGATGCTGCTCTTTTTAGCACCCGCGCACGGATTTGTGCGAAAACGCGTTTTAAGCATGCACATGCATCTTTTGGTAGACGCGGATGAAGTTTTCTGCAAAACCACAAGATGTGCATGCAAATGGTGCTTTTGGCAGAACGCGCACGTGGATTTCTACCAAACGACGTGCTAAGCATGCCGATGCTGCTCTTTTTAGCACCCGCGCACGGATTTGTGCGAAAACGCGTTTTAAGCATGCAGATGCATCTTTTGGTAGACGCGGATGAAGTTTTCTGCAAAACCACAAGATGTGCATGCAAATGGTGCTTTTGGCAGAACGCGCACGTGGATTTCTACCAAACGACGTGCTAAGCATGCCGATGCTGCTCTTTTTAGCACCCGCGCACGGATTTGTGCGAAAACGCGTTTTAAGCATGCACATGCATCTTTTGGTAGACGCGGATGAAGTTTTCTGCAAAACCACAAGATGTGCATGCAAATGGTGCTTTTGGCAGAACGCGCACGTGGATTTCTACCAAACGACGTGCTAAGCATGCCGATGCTGCTCTTTTTAGCACCCGCGCACGCATTTGTGCGAAAACGCGTTTTAAGCATGCACATGCATCTTTTGGTAGACGCGGATGAAGTTTCCTGCAAAACCACAAGATGTGCATGCAAATGGTGCTTTTGGCAGAACGCGCACGTGGATTTCTACCAAACGACGTGCTAAGCATGCCGATGCTGCTCTTTTTAGCACCCTCGCACGGATTTGTGCGAAAACGCGTTTTAAGCATGCACATGCATCTTTTGGTAGACGCGGATGAAGTTTTCTGCAAAACCACAAGATGTGCATGCGAATGGTGCTTTTGGCAGAACGCGCACGTGGATTTCTACCAAACGACGTGCTAAGCATGCCGATGCTGCTCTTTTTAGCACCCGCGCACGGATTTGTGCGAAAACGCGTTTTAAGCATGCACATGCATCTTTTGGTACACGCGGATGAAGTTTTCTGCAAAACCACAAGATGTGCATGCAAATGGTGCTTTTGGCAGAACGCGCACGTGGATTTCTACCAAACGACGTGCTAAGCATGCCGATGCTGCTCTTTTTAGCACCCGCGCACGCATTTGTGCGAAAACGCGTTTTAAGCATGCACATGCATCTTTTGGTAGACGCGGATGAAGTTTTCTGCAAAACCACAAGATGTGCATGCAAATGGTGCTTTTGGCAGAACGCGCACGTGGATTTCTACCAAACGACGTGCTAAGCATGCCGATGCTGCTCTTTTTAGCACCCGCGCACGGATTTGTGCGAAAACGCGTTTTAAGCATGCACATGCATCTTTTGGTAGACGCGGATGAAGTTTTCTGCAAAACCACAAGATGTGCATGCAAATGGTGCTTTTGGCAGAACGCGCACGTGGATTTCTACCAAACGACGTGCTAAGCATGCCGATGCTGCTCTTTTTAGCACCCGCGCACGGATTTGTGCGAAAACGCGTTTTAAGCATGCACATGCATCTTTTGGTAGACGCGGATGAAGTTTTCTGCAAAACCACAAGATGTGCATGCGAATGGTGCTTTTGGCCGAACGCGCACGTGGATTTCTACCAAACGACGTGCTAAGCACGCCGATGCTGCTCTTTTTAGCACCCGCGCACGGATTTGTGCGAAAACGCGTTTTAAGCATGCACATGCATATTTTGGTAGACGCGGATGAAGTTTTCTGCAAAACCACAAGATGTGCATGCAAATGGTGCTTTTGGCAGAACGCGCACGTGGATTTCTACCAAACGACGTGCTAAGCATGCCGATGCTGCTCTTTTTAGCACCGCGCACGGATTTGTGCGAAAACGCGTTTTAAGCATGCACATGCATCTTTTGGTAGACGCGGATGAAGTTTTCTGCAAAACCACAAGATGTGCATGCAAATGGTGCTTTTGGCAGAACGCGCACGTGGATTTCTACCAAACGACGTGCTAAGCATGCCGATGCTGCTCTTTTTAGCACCCGCGCACGGATTTGTGCGAAAACGCGTTTTAAGCATGCACATGCATCTTTTGGTAGACGCGGATGAAGTTTTCTGCAAAACCACAAGATGTGCATGCAAATGGTGCTTTTGGCAGAACGCGCACGTGGATTTCTACCAAACGACGTGCTAAGCATGCCGATGCTGCTCTTTTTAGCACCCGCGCACGGATTTGTGCGAAAACGCGTTTTAAGCATGCACATGCATCTTTTGGTAGACGCGGATGAAGTTTTCTGCAAAACCACAAGATGTGCATGCAAATGGTGCTTTTGGCAGAACGCGCACGTGGATTTCTACCAAACGACGTGCTAAGCATGCCGATGCTGCTCTTTTTAGCACCCGCGCACGCATTTGTGCGAAAACGCGTTTTAAGCATGCACATGCATCTTTTGGTAGACGTGGATGAAGTTTTCTGCAAAACCACAAGATGTGCATGCAAATGGTGCTTTTGGCAGAACGCGCACGTGGATTTCTACCAAACGACGTGCTAAGCATGCCGATGCTGCTCTTTTTAGCACCCGCGCACGCATTTGTGCGAAAACGCGTTTTAAGCATGCACATGCATCTTTTGGTAGACGCGGATGAAGTTTTCTGCAAAACCACAAGATGTGCATGCAAATGGTGCTTTTGGCAGAACGCGCACGTGGATTTCTACCAAACGACGTGCTAAGCATGCCGATGCTGCTCTTTTTAGCACCCGCGCACGGATTTGTGCGAAAACGCGTTTTAAGCATGCACATGCATCTTTTGGTAGACGCGGATGAAGTTTTCTGCAAAACCACAAGATGTGCATGCAAATGGTGCTTTTGGCAGAACGCGCACGTGGATTTCTACCAAACGACGTGCTAAGCATGCCGATGCTGCTCTTTTTAGCACCCGCGCACGGATTTGTGCGAAAACGCGTTTTAAGCATGCAGATGCATCTTTTGGTAGACGCGGATGAAGTTTTCTGCAAAACCACAAGATGTGCATGCAAATGGTGCTTTTGGCAGAACGCGCACGTGGATTTCTACCAAACGACGTGCTAAGCATGCCGATGCTGCTCTTTTTAGCACCCGCGCACGGATTTGTGCGAAAACGCGTTTTAAGCATGCACATGCATCTTTTGGTAGACGCGGATGAAGTTTTCTGCAAAACCACAAGATGTGCATGCAAATGGTGCTTTTGGCAGAACGCGCACGTGGATTTCTACCAAACGACGTGCTAAGCATGCCGATGCTGCTCTTTTTAGCACCCGCGCACGCATTTGTGCGAAAACGCGTTTTAAGCATGCACATGCATCTTTTGGTAGACGTGGATGAAGTTTTCTGCAAAACCACAAGATGTGCATGCAAATGGTGCTTTTGGCAGAACGCGCACGTGGATTTCTACCAAACGACGTGCTAAGCATGCCGATGCTGCTCTTTTTAGCACCCGCGCACGCATTTGTGCGAAAACGCGTTTTAAGCATGCACATGCATCTTTTGGTAGACGCGGATGAAGTTTTCTGCAAAACCACAAGATGTGCATGCAAATGGTGCTTTTGGCACAACGCGCACGTGGATTTCTACCAAACGACGTGCTAAGCATGCCGATGCTGCTCTTTTTAGCACCCGCGCACGCATTTGTGCGAAAACGCGTTTTAAGCATGCACATGCATCTTTTGGTAGACGCGGATGAAGTTTTCTGCAAAACCACAAGATGTGCATGCAAATGGTGCTTTTGGAAGAACGCGCACGTGGATTTCTACCAAGCGACGTGCTAAGCATGCCGATGCTGCTCTTTTTAGCACCCGCGCACGCATTTGTGCGAAAACGCGTTTTAAGCATGCACATGCATCTTTTGGTAGACGCGGATGAAGTTTTCTGCAAAACCACAAGATGTGCATGCAAATGGTGCTTTTGGCAGAACGCGCACGTGGATTTCTACCAAGCGACGTGCTAAGCATGCCGATGCTGCTCTTTTTAGCACCCGCGCACGGATTTGTGCGAAAACGCGTTTTAAGCATGCACATGCATCTTTTGGTAGACGCGGATGAAGTTTTCTGCAAAACCACAAGATGTGCATGCAAATGGTGCTTTTGGCAGAACGCGCACGTGGATTTCTACCAAACGACGTGCTAAGCATGCCGATGCTGCTCTTTTTAGCACCCGCGCACGGATTTGTGCGAAAACGCGTTTTAAGCATGCAGATGCATCTTTTGGTAGACGCGGATGAAGTTTTCTGCAAAACCACAAGATGTGCATGCAAATGGTGCTTTTGGCAGAACGCGCACGTGGATTTCTACCAAACGACGTGCTAAGCATGCCGATGCTGCTCTTTTTAGCACCCGCGCACGGATTTGTGCGAAAACGCGTTTTAAGCATGCAGATGCATCTTTTGGTAGACGCGGATGAAGTTTTCTGCAAAACCACAAGATGTGCATGCAAATGGTGCTTTTGGCAGAACGCGCACGTGGATTTCTACCAAACGACGTGCTAAGCATGCCGATGCTGCTCTTTTTAGCACCCGCGCACGGATTTGTGCGAAAACGCGTTTTAAGCATGCACATGCATCTTTTGGTAGACGCGGATGAAGTTTTCTGCAAAACCACAAGATGTGCATGCAAATGGTGCTTTTGGCAGAACGCGCACGTGGATTTCTACCAAACGACGTGCTAAGCATGCCGATGCTGCTCTTTTTAGCACCCGCGCACGCATTTGTGCGAAAACGCGTTTTAAGCATGCACATGCATCTTTTGGTAGACGCGGATGAAGTTTCCTGCAAAAGCACAAGATGTGCATGCAAATGGTGCTTTTGGCAGAACGCGCACGTGGATTTCTACCAAACGACGTGCTAAGCATGCCGATGCTGCTCTTTTTAGCACCCTCGCACGGATTTGTGCGAAAACGCCTTTTAAGCATGCACATGCATCTTTTGGTAGACGCGGATGAAGTTTTCTGCAAAACCACAAGATGTGCATGCGAATGGTGCTTTTGGCAGAACGCGCACGTGGATTTCTACCAAACGACGTGCTAAGCATGCCGATGCTGCTCTTTTTAGCACCCGCGCACGGATTTGTGCGAAAACGCGTTTTAAGCATGCACATGCATCTTTTGGTACACGCGGATGAAGTTTTCTGCAAAACCACAAGATGTGCATGCAAATGGTGCTTTTGGCAGAACGCGCACGTGGATTTCTACCAAACGACGTGCTAAGCATGCCGATGCTGCTCTTTTTAGCACCCGCGCACGCATTTGTGCGAAAACGCGTTTTAAGCATGCACATGCATCTTTTGGTAGACGCGGATGAAGTTTTCTGCAAAACCACAAGATGTGCATGCAAATGGTGCTTTTGGCAGAACGCGCACGTGGATTTCTACCAAACGACGTGCTAAGCATGCCGATGCTGCTCTTTTTAGCACCCGCGCACGGATTTGTGCGAAAACGCGTTTTAAGCATGCACATGCATCTTTTGGTAGACGCGGATGAAGTTTTCTGCAAAACCACAAGATGTGCATGCAAATGGTGCTTTTGGCAGAACGCGCACGTGGATTTCTACCAAACGACGTGCTAAGCATGCCGATGCTGCTCTTTTTAGCACCCGCGCACGGATTTGTGCGAAAACGCGTTTTAAGCATGCACATGCATCTTTTGGTAGACGCGGATGAAGTTTTCTGCAAAACCACAAGATGTGCATGCGAATGGTGCTTTTGGCAGAACGCGCACGTGGATTTCTACCAAACGACGTGCTAAGCATGCCGATGCTGCTCTTTTTAGCACCCGCGCACGGATTTGTGCGAAAACGCGTTTTAAGCATGCACATGCATATTTTGGTAGACGCGGATGAAGTTTTCTGCAAAACCACAAGATGTGCATGCAAATGGTGCTTTTGGCAGAACGCGCACGTGGATTTCTACCAAACGACGTGCTAAGCATGCCGATGCTGCTCTTTTTAGCACCGCGCACGGATTTGTGCGAAAACGCGTTTTAAGCATGCACATGCATCTTTTGGTAGACGCGGATGAAGTTTTCTGCAAAACCACAATATGTGCATGCAAATGGTGCTTTTTGCAGAACGCGCACGTGGATTTCTACCAAACGACGTGCTAAGCATGCCGATGCTGCTCTTTTTAGCACCCGCGCACGGATTTGTGCGAAAACGCGTTTTAAGCATGCACATGCATCTTTTGGTAGACGCGGATGAAGTTTTCTGCAAAACCACAAGATGTGCATGCAAATGGTGCTTTTGGCAGAACGCGCACGTGGATTTCTACCAAACGACGTGCTAAGCATGCCGATGCTGCTCTTTTTAGCACCCGCGCACGGATTTGTGCGAAAACGCGTTTTAAGCATGCACATGCATCTTTTGGTAGACGCGGATGAAGTTTTCTGCAAAACCACAAGATGTGCATGCAAATGGTGCTTTTGGCAGAACGCGCACGTGGATTTCTACCAAACGACGTGCTAAGCATGCCGATGCTGCTCTTTTTAGCACCCGCGCACGCATTTGTGCGAAAACGCGTTTTAAGCATGCACATGCATCTTTTGGTAGACGTGGATGAAGTTTTCTGCAAAACCACAAGATGTGCATGCAAATGGTGCTTTTGGCAGAACGCGCACGTGGATTTCTACCAAACGACGTGCTAAGCATGCCGATGCTGCTCTTTTTAGCACCCGCGCACGCATTTGTGCGAAAACGCGTTTTAAGCATGCACATGCATCTTTTGGTAGACGCGGATGAAGTTTTCTGCAAAACCACAAGATGTGCATGCAAATGGTGCTTTTGGCAGAACGCGCACGTGGATTTCTACCAAACGACGTGCTAAGCATGCCGATGCTGCTCTTTTTAGCACCCGCGCACGGATTTGTGCGAAAACGCGTTTTAAGCATGCACATGCATCTTTTGGTAGACGCGGATGAAGTTTTCTGCAAAACCACAAGATGTGCATGCAAATGGTGCTTTTGGCAGAACGCGCACGTGGATTTCTACCAAACGACGTGCTAAGCATGCCGATGCTGCTCTTTTTAGCACCCGCGCACGCATTTGTGCGAAAACGCGTTTTAAGCATGCACATGCATCTTTTGGTAGACGCGGTTGAAGTTTTCTGCAAAACCACAAGATGTGCATGCAAATGGTGCTTTTGGCAGAACGCGCACGTGGATTTCTACCAAACGACGTGCTAAGCATGCCGATGCTGCTCTTTTTAGCACCCGCGCACGGATTTGTGCGAAAACGCGTTTTAAGCATGCACATGCATCTTTTGGTAGACGCGGATGAAGTTTTCTGCAAAACCACAAGATGTGCATGCAAATGGTGCTTTTGGCAGAACGCGCACGTGGATTTCTTCCAAACGACGTGCTAAGCATGCCGATGCTGCTCTTTTTAGCACCCGCGCACGGATTTGTGCGAAAACGCGTTTTAAGCATGCACATGCATCTTTTGGTAGACGCGGATGAAGTTTTCTGCAAAACCACAAGATGTGCATGCAAATGGTGCTTTTGGCAGAACGCGCACGTGGATTTCTACCAAACGGCGTGCTAAGCATGCCGATGCTGCTCTTTTTAGCACCCGCGCACGCATTTGTGCGAAAACGCGTTTTAAGCATGCACATGTATCTTTTGGTAGACGCGGATGAAGTTTTCTGCAAAACCACAAGATGTGCATGCAAAAGGTGCTTTTGGCAGAACGCGCACGTGGATTTCTACCAAACGTAGTGCTAAGCATGCCGATGCTGCTCTTTTTAGCACCGGCGCACGGATTTGTGCGAAAACGCGTTTTAAGCTTGCACATGCATCTTTTGGTAGACGCGGATGAAGTTTTCTGCAAAACCACAAGATGTGCATGCAAATGGTGCTTTTGGCAGAACGCGCACGTGGATTTCTACCAAACGACGTGCTAAGCATGCCGATGCTGCTCTTTTTAGCACCCGCGCACGGATTTGTGCGAAAACGCGTTTTAAGCATGCACATGCATCTTTTGGTAGACTCGGATGAAGTTTTCTGCAAAACCACAAGATGTGCATGCAAATGGTGCTTTTGGCAGAACGCGCACGTGGATTTCTACCAAACGACGTGCTAAGCATGCCGATGCTGCTCTTTTTAGCACCCGCGCACGGATTTGTGCGAAAACGCGTTTTAAGCATGCACATGCATCTTTTGGTAGACGCGGATGAAGTTTTCTGCAAAACCACAAGATGTGCATGCAAATGGTGCTTTTGGCAGAACGCGCACGTGGATTTTTACCAAACGACGTGCTAAGCATGCCGATGCTGCTCTTTTTAGCACCCGCGCACGCATTTGTGCGAAAACGCGTTTGAAGCATGCACGTGCATCTTTAGGTAGACGCGGATGAAGTTTTCTGCAAAACCACAAGATGTGCATGCAAATGGTACTTTTGGCAGAACGCGCACGTGGATTTCTACCAAACGACGTGCTAAGCATGCCGATGCTGCTCTTTTTAGCACCCGCGCACGCATTTGTGCGAAAACGCGTTTTAAGCATGCACATGCATCTTTTGGTAGACGCGGATGAAGTTTTCTGCAAAACCACAAGATGTGCATGCAAATGGTGCTTTTGGCAGAACGCGCACGTGGATTTCTACCAAACGACGTGCTAAGCATGCCGATGCTGCTCTTTTTAGCACCCGCGCACGCATTTGTGCGAAAACGCGTTTTAAGCATGCATATGCATCTTTTGGTACACGCGGATGAAGTTTTCTGCAAAACCACAAGATGTGCATGCAAATGGTGCTTTTTGCAGAACGCGCACGTGGATTTCTACCAAACGACGTGCTAAGCATGCCGATGCTGCTCTTTTTAGCACCCGCGCTCGGATTTGTGCGAAAACGCGTTTTAAGCGTGCACATGCATCTTTTGGTAGACGCGGATGAAGTTTTCTGCAAAACCACAAGATGTGCATGCAAATGGTGGTTTTGGCAGAACGCGCACGTGGATTTCTACCAAACGACGTGCTAAGCATGCCGATGCTGCTCTTTTTAGCACCCGCGCACGGATTTGTGCGAAAACGCGTTTTAAGCGTGCACATGCATCTTTTGGTAGACGCGGATGAAGTTTTCTGCAAAACCACAAGATGTGCATGCAAATGGTGCTTTTGGCAGAACGCGCATGTGGATTTCTACCAAACGACGTGGTAAGCATGCCGATGCTGCTCTTTTTAGCACACGCGCACGCATTTGTGCGAAAACGCGTTTTAAGCATGCACATGCATCTTTTGGTAGACGCGGATGAAGTTTTCTGCAAAACCCCAAGATGTGCATGGAAATGGTGCTTTTTGCAGAACGCGCACGTGGATTTCTACCAAACGACGTGCTAAGCATGCCGACGCTGCTCTTTTTAGCACCCGCGCACGCATTTGTGCGAAAACGCGTTTTAAGCATGCACATGCATCTTTTGGTAGACGCGGATGAAGTTTTCTGCAAAACCACAACATGTGCATGCAAATGGTGCTTTTTGCAGAACGCGCACGTGGATTTCTACCAAACGACGTGCTAAGCATGCCGATGCTGCTCTTTTTAGCACCCGCGCACGGATTTGTGCGAAAACGCGTTTTAAGCATGCACATGCATCTTTTGGTAGACGCGGATGATGTTTTCTGCAAAACCACAAGATGTGCATGCAAATGGTGCTTTTGGCAGAACGCGCACGTGGATTTCTACCAAACGACGTGCTAAGCATGCCGATGCTGCTCTTTTTAGCACCCGCGCACGCATTTGTGCGAAAACGCGTTTTAAGCATGCACATGCATCTTTTGGTAGACGCGGATGAAGTTTTCTGCAAAACCACAAGATGTGCATGCAAATGGTGCTTTTGGCAGAACGCGCACGTGGATTTCTACCAAACGACGTGCTAAGCATGCCGATGCTGCTCTTTTTAGCACCCGCGCACGGATTTGTGGGAAAACGCGTTTTAAGCATGCACATGCATCTTTTGGTAGACGCGGATGAAGTTTTCTGCAAAACCACAAGATGTGCATGCAAATGATGCTTTTGGCAGAACGCGCACGTGGATTTCTACCAAACGACGTGCTAAGCATGCCGATGCTGCTCTTTTTAGCACCCGCGCACGGATTTCTGCGAAAACGCGTTTTAAGCATGCACATGCATCTTTTGGTAGACGCGGATGAAGTTTTCTGCAAAACCACAAGATGTGCATGCAGATGGTGCTTTTGGCAGAACGCGCACGTGGATTCCTACCAAACGACGTGCTAAGCATGCCGATGCTGCTCTTTTTAGCACCCGCGCACGGATTTGTGCGAAAACGCGTTTTAAGCATGCACATGCATCTTTTGGTAGACGCGGATGAAGTTTTCGGCAAAACCAGAAGATGTGCATGCAAATGGTGCTTTTGGCAGAACGCGCACGTGGATTTCTACCAAACGACGTGCTAAGCATGCCGATGCTGCTCTTTTTAGCACCCGCGCACGCATTTGTGCGAAAACGCGTTTTAAGCATGCACATGCATCTTTTGGTAGACGCGGATGAAGTTTTCTGCAAAACCACAAGATGTGCATGCAAATGGTGCTTTTTGCAGAACGCGCACGTGGATTTCTACCAAACGACGTGCTAAGCATGCCGATGCTGCTCTTTTTAGCACCCGCGCACGGATTTGTGCGAAAACGCGTTTTAAGCATGCACATGCCTCTTTTGGTAGACGCGGATGAAGTTTTCTGCAAAACCACAAGATGTGCATGCAAATGGTGCTTTTGGCAGAACGCGCACGTGGATTTCTACCAAACGACGTGCTAAGCATGCCGATGCTGCTCTTTTTAGCACCCGCGCACGGATTTGTGCGAAAACGCGTTTTAAGCATGCACATGCATCTTTTGGTAGACGCGGATGAAGTTTTCTGCAAAACCACAAGATGTGCATGCAAATGGTGCTTTTGGCAGAACGCGCACGTGGATTTCTACCAAACGACGTACTAAGCATGCAGATGCTGCTCTTTTTAGCACCCGCGCACGGATTTGTGCGAAAACGCGTTTTAAGCATGCACATGCATCTTTTGGTAGACGCGGATGAAGTTTTCTGCAAAACCACAAGATGTGCATGCAAATGGTGCTTTTGGCAGAACGCGCACGTGTATTTCTACCAAACGACGTGCTAAGCATGCCGATGCTGCTCTTTTTAGCACCCGCGCACGGATTTGTGCGAAAACGCGTTTTAAGCATGCACATGCATCTTTTGGTAGACGCGGATGAAGTTTTCTGCAAAACCACAAGATGTGCATGCAAATGGTGCTTTTGGCAGAACGCGCACGTGGATTTCTACCAAACGACGTGCTAAGCATGCCGATGCTGCTCTTTTTAGCACCCGCGCACGCATTTGTGCGAAAACGCGTTTGAAGCATGCACGTGCATCTTTAGGTAGACGCGGATGAAGTTTTCTGCAAAACCACAAGATGTGCATGCAAATGGTACTTTTGGCAGAACGCGCACGTGGATTTCTACCAAACGACGTGCTAAGCATGCCGATGCTGCTCTTTTTAGCACCCGCGCACGCATTTGTGCGAAAACGCGTTTTAAGCATGCACATGCATCTTTTGGTAGACGCGGATGAAGTTTTCTGCAAAACCACAAGATGTGCATGCAAATGGTGCTTTTGGCAGAACGCGCACGTGGATTTCTACCAAACGACGTGCTAAGCATGCCGATGCTGCTCTTTTTAGCACCCGCGCACGCATTTGTGCGAAAACGCGTTTTAAGCATGCATATGCATCTTTTGGTACACGCGGATGAAGTTTTCTGCAAAACCACAAGATGTGCATGCAAATGGTGCTTTTTGCAGAACGCGCACGTGGATTTCTACCAAACGACGTGCTAAGCATGCCGATGCTGCTCTTTTTAGCACCCGCGCACGGATTTGTGCGAAAACGCGTTTTAAGCGTGCACATGCATCTTTTGGTAGACGCGGATGAAGTTTTCTGCAAAACCACAAGATGTGCATGCAAATGGTGCTTTTGGCAGAACGCGCACGTGGATTTCTACCAAACGACGTGCTAAGCATGCCGATGCTGCTCTTTTTAGCACCCGCGCACGGATTTGTGCGAAAACGCGTTTTAAGCGTGCACATGCATCTTTTGGTAGACGCGGATGAAGTTTTCTGCAAAACCACAAGATGTGCATGCAAATGGTGCTTTTGGCAGAACGCGCACGTGGATTTCTACCAAACGACGTGCTAAGCATGCCGATGCTGCTCTTTTTAGCACCCGCGCACGCATTTGTGCGAAAACGCGTTTTAAGCATGCACATGCATCTTTTGGTAGACGCGGATGAAGTTTTCTGCAAAACCACAAGATGTGCATGCAAATGGTACTTTTGGCAGAACGCGCACGTGGATTTCTACCAAACGACGTGCTAAGCATGCCGATGCTGCTCTTTTTAGCACCCGCGCACGGATTTGTGCGAAAACGCGTTTTAAGCATGCACATGCATCTTTTGGTAGACGCGGATGAAGTTTTCTGCAAAACCACAAGATGTGCATGCAAATGGTGCTTTTGGCAGAACGCGCACGTGGATTCCTACAAAACGACGTGCTAAGCATGCCGATGCTGCTCTTTTTAGCACCCGCGCACGCATTTGTGCGAAAACGCGTTTTAAGCATGCACATGCATCTTTTGGTAGACGCGGATGAAGTTTTCTGCAAAACCACAAGATGTGCATGCAAATGGTGCTTTTTGCAGAACGCGCACGTGGATTTCTACCAAACGACGTGCTAAGCATGCCGATGCTGCTCTTTTTAGCACCCGCGCACGGATTTGTGCGAAAACGCGTTTTAAGCATGCACATGCATCTTTTGGTAGACGTGGATGAAGTTTTCTGCAAAACCACAAGATGTGCATGCAAATGGTGCTTTTGGCAGAACGCGCACGTGGATTTCTACCAAACGACGTGCTAAGCATGCCGATGCTGCTCTTTTTAGCACCCGCGCACGCATTTGTGCGAAAATGCGTTTTAAGCATGCACATGCATCTTTTGGTAGACGCGGATGAAGTTTTCTGCAAAACCACAAGATGTGCATGCAAATGGTGCTTTTGGCAGAACGCGCACGTGGATTTCTACCAAACGACGTGCTAAGCATGCCGATGCTGCTCTTTTTAGCACCCGCGCACGCATTTGTGCGAAAACGCGTTTTAAGCATGCACATGCATCTTTTGGTAGACGCGGATGAAGTTTTCTGCAAAACCACAAGATGTGCATGCAAATGGTGCTTTTGGAAGAACGCGCACGTGGATTTCTACCAAGCGACGTGCTAAGCATGCCGATGCTGCTCTTTTTAGCACCCGCGCACGCATTTGTGCGAAAACGCGTTTTAAGCATGCACATGCATCTTTTGGTAGACGCGGATGAAGTTTTCTGCAAAACCACAAGATGTGCATGCAAATGGTGCTTTTGGCAGAACGCGCACGTGGATTTCTACCAAGCGACGTGCTAAGCATGCCGATGCTGCTCTTTTTAGCACCCGCGCACGGATTTGTGCGAAAACGCGTTTTAAGCATGCACATGCATCTTTTGGTAGACGCGGATGAAGTTTTCTGCAAAACCACAAGATGTGCATGCAAATGGTGCTTTTGGCAGAACGCGCACGTGGATTTCTACCAAACGACGTGCTAAGCATGCCGATGCTGCTCTTTTTAGCACCCGCGCACGGATTTGTGCGAAAACGCGTTTTAAGCATGCAGATGCATCTTTTGGTAGACGCGGATGAAGTTTTCTGCAAAACCACAAGATGTGCATGCAAATGGTGCTTTTGGCAGAACGCGCACGTGGATTTCTACCAAACGACGTGCTAAGCATGCCGATGCTGCTCTTTTTAGCACCCGCGCACGGATTTGTGCGAAAACGCGTTTTAAGCATGCACATGCATCTTTTGGTAGACGCGGATGAAGTTTTCTGCAAAACCACAAGATGTGCATGCAAATGGTGCTTTTGGCAGAACGCGCACGTGGATTTCTACCAAACGACGTGCTAAGCATGCCGATGCTGCTCTTTTTAGCACCCGCGCACGCATTTGTGCGAAAACGCGTTTTAAGCATGCACATGCATCTTTTGGTAGACGCGGATGAAGTTTCCTGCAAAACCACAAGATGTGCATGCAAATGGTGCTTTTGGCAGAACGCGCACGTGGATTTCTACCAAACGACGTGCTAAGCATGCCGATGCTGCTCTTTTTAGCACCCTCGCACGGATTTGTGCGAAAACGCGTTTTAAGCATGCACATGCATCTTTTGGTAGACGCGGATGAAGTTTTCTGCAAAACCACAAGATGTGCATGCGAATGGTGCTTTTGGCAGAACGCGCACGTGGATTTCTACCAAACGACGTGCTAAGCATGCCGATGCTGCTCTTTTTAGCACCCGCGCACGGATTTGTGCGAAAACGCGTTTTAAGCATGCACATGCATCTTTTGGTACACGCGGATGAAGTTTTCTGCAAAACCACAAGATGTGCATGCAAATGGTGCTTTTGGCAGAACGCGCACGTGGATTTCTACCAAACGACGTGCTAAGCATGCCGATGCTGCTCTTTTTAGCACCCGCGCACGCATTTGTGCGAAAACGCGTTTTAAGCATGCACATGCATCTTTTGGTAGACGCGGATGAAGTTTTCTGCAAAACCACAAGATGTGCATGCAAATGGTGCTTTTGGCAGAACGCGCACGTGGATTTCTACCAAACGACGTGCTAAGCATGCCGATGCTGCTCTTTTTAGCACCCGCGCACGGATTTGTGCGAAAACGCGTTTTAAGCATGCACATGCATCTTTTGGTAGACGCGGATGAAGTTTTCTGCAAAACCACAAGATGTGCATGCAAATGGTGCTTTTGGCAGAACGCGCACGTGGATTTCTACCAAACGACGTGCTAAGCATGCCGATGCTGCTCTTTTTAGCACCCGCGCACGGATTTGTGCGAAAACGCGTTTTAAGCATGCACATGCATCTTTTGGTAGACGCGGATGAAGTTTTCTGCAAAACCACAAGATGTGCATGCGAATGGTGCTTTTGGCCGAACGCGCACGTGGATTTCTACCAAACGACGTGCTAAGCACGCCGATGCTGCTCTTTTTAGCACCCGCGCACGGATTTGTGCGAAAACGCGTTTTAAGCATGCACATGCATATTTTGGTAGACGCGGATGAAGTTTTCTGCAAAACCACAAGATGTGCATGCAAATGGTGCTTTTGGCAGAACGCGCACGTGGATTTCTACCAAACGACGTGCTAAGCATGCCGATGCTGCTCTTTTTAGCACCGCGCACGGATTTGTGCGAAAACGCGTTTTAAGCATGCACATGCATCTTTTGGTAGACGCGGATGAAGTTTTCTGCAAAACCACAATATGTGCATGCAAATGGTGCTTTTTGCAGAACGCGCACGTGGATTTCTACCAAACGACGTGCTAAGCATGCCGATGCTGCTCTTTTTAGCACCCGCGCACGGATTTGTGCGAAAACGCGTTTTAAGCATGCACATGCATCTTTTGGTAGACGCGGATGAAGTTTTCTGCAAAACCACAAGATGTGCATGCAAATGGTGCTTTTGGCAGAACGCGCACGTGGATTTCTACCAAACGACGTGCTAAGCATGCCGATGCTGCTCTTTTTAGCACCCGCGCACGGATTTGTGCGAAAACGCGTTTTAAGCATGCACATGCATCTTTTGGTAGACGCGGATGAAGTTTTCTGCAAAACCACAAGATGTGCATGCAAATGGTGCTTTTGGCAGAACGCGCACGTGGATTTCTACCAAACGACGTGCTAAGCATGCCGATGCTGCTCTTTTTAGCACCCGCGCACGCATTTGTGCGAAAACGCGTTTTAAGCATGCACATGCATCTTTTGGTAGACGTGGATGAAGTTTTCTGCAAAACCACAAGATGTGCATGCAAATGGTGCTTTTGGCAGAACGCGCACGTGGATTTCTACCAAACGACGTGCTAAGCATGCCGATGCTGCTCTTTTTAGCACCCGCGCACGCATTTGTGCGAAAACGCGTTTTAAGCATGCACATGCATCTTTTGGTAGACGCGGATGAAGTTTTCTGCAAAACCACAAGATGTGCATGCAAATGGTGCTTTTGGCAGAACGCGCACGTGGATTTCTACCAAACGACGTGCTAAGCATGCCGATGCTGCTCTTTTTAGCACCCGCGCACGGATTTGTGCGAAAACGCGTTTTAAGCATGCACATGCATCTTTTGGTAGACGCGGATGAAGTTTTCTGCAAAACCACAAGATGTGCATGCAAATGGTGCTTTTGGCAGAACGCGCACGTGGATTTCTACCAAACGACGTGCTAAGCATGCCGATGCTGCTCTTTTTAGCACCCGGCGCACGGATTTGTGCGAAAACGCGTTTTAAGCATGCACATGCATCTTTTGGTAGACGCGGATGAAGTTTTCTGCAAAACCACAAGATGTGCATGCAAATGGTGCTTTTGGCAGAACGCGCACGTGGATTTCTACCAAACGACGTGCTAAGCATGCCGATGCTGCTCTTTTTAGCACCCGCGCACGCATTTGTGCGAAAACGCGTTTTAAGCATGCACATGCATCTTTTGGTAGACGCGGATGAAGTTTCCTGCAAAACCACAAGATGTGCATGCAAATGGTGCTTTTGGCAGAACGCGCACGTGGATTTCTACCAAACGACGTGCTAAGCATGCCGATGCTGCTCTTTTTAGCACCCTCGCACGGATTTGTGCGAAAACGCGTTTTAAGCATGCACATGCATCTTTTGGTAGACGCGGATGAAGTTTTCTGCAAAACCACAAGATGTGCATGCGAATGGTGCTTTTGGCAGAACGCGCACGTGGATTTCTACCAAACGACGTGCTAAGCATGCCGATGCTGCTCTTTTTAGCACCCGCGCACGGATTTGTGCGAAAACGCGTTTTAAGCATGCACATGCATCTTTTGGTAGACGCGGATGAAGTTTTCTGCAAAACCACAAGATGTGCATGCAAATGGTGCTTTTGGCAGAACGCGCACGTGGATTTCTACCAAACGACGTGCTAAGCATGCCGATGCTGCTCTTTTTAGCACCCGCGCACGCATTTGTGCGAAAACGCGTTTTAAGCATGCACATGCATCTTTTGGTAGACGCGGATGAAGTTTTCTGCAAAACCACAAGATGTGCATGCAAATGGTGCTTTTGGCAGAACGCGCACGTGGATTTCTACCAAACGACGTGCTAAGCATGCCGATGCTGCTCTTTTTAGCACCCGCGCACGGATTTGTGCGAAAACGCGTTTTAAGCATGCACATGCATCTTTTGGTAGACGCGGATGAAGTTTTCTGCAAAACCACAAGATGTGCATGCAAATGGTGCTTTTGGCAGAACGCGCACGTGGATTTCTACCAAACGACGTGCTAAGCATGCCGATGCTGCTCTTTTTAGCACCCGCGCACGGATTTGTGCGAAAACGCGTTTTAAGCATGCACATGCATCTTTTGGTAGACGCGGATGAAGTTTCCTGCAAAACCACAAGATGTGCATGCAAATGGTACTTTTGGCAGAACGCGCACGTGGATTTCTACCAAACGACGTGCTAAGCATGCCGATGCTGCTCTTTTGGCACCCTCGCACGGATTTGTGCGAAAACGCGTTTTAAGCATGCACATGCATCTTTTGGTAGACGCGGATGAAGTTTTCTGAAAAACCACAAGATGTGCATGCGAATGGTGCTTTTGGCAGAACGCGCACGTGGATTTCTACCAAACGACGTGCTAAGCATGCCGATGCTGCTCTTTTTAGCACCCGCGCACGGATTTGTGCGAAAACGCGTTTTAAGCATGCACATGCATCTTTTGGTAGACGCGGATGAAGTTTTCTGCAAAACCACAAGATGTGCATGCAAATGGTGCTTTTGGCAGAACGCGCACGTGGATTTCTACCAAACGACGTGCTAAGCATGCCGATGCTGCTCTTTTTAGCACCCGCGCACGGATTTCTGCGAAAACGCGTTTTAAGCATGCACATGCATCTTTTGGTAGAAGCGGATGAAGTTTTCTGCAAAACCACAAGATGTGCATGCAAATGGTGCTTTTGGCAGAACGCGCACGTGGATTTCTACCAAACGACGTGCTAAGCATGCCGATGCTGCTCTTTTTAGCACCCGCGCACGCATTTGTGCGAAAACGCGTTTTAAGCATGCACATGCATCTTTTGGTAGACGCGGATGAAGTTTTCTGCAAAACCACAAGATGTGCATGTAAATGGTGCTTTTGGCAGAACGCGCACGTGGATTTCTACCAAACGACGTGCTAAGCATGCCGATGCTGCTCTTTTTAGCACCCGCGCATGGATTTGTGCGAAAACGCGTTTTAAGCATGCACATGCATCTTTTGGTAGACGCGGATGAAGTTTTCTGCAAAACCACAAGATGTGCATGCAAATGGTGCTTTTGGCAGAACGCGCACGTGGATTTCTACCAAACGACGTGCTAAGCATGCCGATGCTGCTGTTTTTAGCACCCGCGCAAGGATTTGTGCGAAAACGCGTTTTAAGCATGCACATGCATCTTTTGGTAGACGCGGATGAAGTTTTCTGCAAAACCACAAGATGTGCATGCGAATGGTGCTTTTGGCAGAACGCGCACGTGGATTTCTACCAAACGACGTGCTAAGCATGCCGATGCTGCTCTTTTTAGCACCCGCGCACGGATTTGTGCGAAAACGCGTTTTAAGCATGCACATGCATATTTTGGTAGACGCGGATGAAGTTTTCTGCAAAACCACAAGATGTGCATGCAAATGGTGCTTTTGGCAGAACGCGCACGTGGATTTCTACCAAACGAAGTGCTAAGCATGCCGATGCTGCTCTTTTTAGCACCGCGCACGGATTTGTGCGAAAACGCGTTTTAAGCATGCACATGCATCTTTTGGTAGACGCGGATGAAGTTTTCTGCAAAACCACAATATGTGCATGCAAATGGTGCTTTTTGCAGAACGCGCACGTGGATTTCTACCAAACGACGTGCTAAGCATGCCGATGCTGCTCTTTTTAGCACCCGCGCACGCATTTGTGCGAAAACGCGTTTTAAGCATGCACATGCATCTTTTGGTAGACGCAGATGAAGTTTTCCGCAAAACCACAAGATGTGCATGCAAATGGTGCTTTTGGCAGAACGCGCACGTGGATTTCTACCAAACGACGTGCTAAGCATGCCGATGCTGCTCTTTTTAGCACCCGCGCACGGATTTGTGCGAAAACGCGTTTTAAGCCTGCACATGCATCTTTTGGTAGACGCGGATGAAGTTTTCTGCAAAACCACAAGATGTGCATGCAAATGGTGCTTTTGGCAGAACGCGCACGTGGATTTCTACCAAACGACGAGCTAAGCATGCCGATGCTGCTCTTTTTAGCACCCGCGCACGGATTTGTGCGAAAACGCGTTTTAAGCATGCACATGCATCTTTTGGTAGACGCGGATGAAGTTTTCTGCAAAACCACAAGATGTGCATGCGAATGGTGCTTTTGGCAGAACGCGCACGTGGATTTCTACCAAACGACGTGCTAAGCATGCCGATGCTGCTCTTTTTAGCACTCGCGCACGGATTTGTGCGAAAACGCGTTTTAAGCATGCACATGCATCTTTTGGTAGACGCGGATGAAGTTTTCTGCAAAACCACAAGGTGTGCATGCAAATGGTGCTTTTGGCAGAACGCGCACGTGGATTTCTACCAAACGACGTGCTAAGCATGCCGATGCTGCTCTTTTTAGCACCCGCGCACGGATTTGTGCGAAAACGCGTTTTAAGCATGCACATGCATCTTTTGGTAGACGCGGATGAAGTTTTCTGCAAAACCACAAGATGTGCATGCAAATGGTGCTTTTGGCAGAACGCGCACGTGGATTTCTACCAAACGACGTGCTAAGCATGCCGATGCTGCTCTTTTTAGCACCCGCGCACGCATTTGTGCGAAAACGCGTTTTAAGCATGCACATGCATCTTTTGGTAGATGCGGATGAAGTTTTCTGCAAAACCACAAGATGTGCATGCAAATGGTGCTTTTGGCAGAACGCGCACGTGGATTTCTACCAAACGACGTGCTAAGCATGCCGATGCTGCTCTTTTTAGCACCCGCGCACGGATTTGTGGGAAAACGCGTTTTAAGCATGCACATGCATCTTTTGGTAGACGCGGATGAAGTTTTCTGCAAAACCACAAGATGTGCATGCAAATGGTGCTTTTGGCAGAACGCGCACGTGGATTTCTACCAAACGACGTGCTAAGCATACCGATGCTGCTCTTTTTAGCACCCGCGCACGGATTTGTGCGAAAACGCGTTTTAAGCATGCACATGCATCTTTTGGTAGACGCGGATGAAGTTTTCTGCAAAACCACAAGATGTGCATGCAAATGGTGCTTTTTGCAGAACGCGCACGTGGATTTCTACCAAACGACGTGCTAAGCATGCCGATGCTGCTCTTTTTAGCACCCGCGCACGGATTTGTGCGAAAACGCGTTTTAAGCATGCACATGCATCTTTTGGTAGACGCGGATGAAGTTTTCTGCAAAACCACAAGATGTGCATGCAAATGGTGCTTTTGGCAGAACGCGCACGTGGATTTCTACCAAACGACGTGCTAAGCATGCCGATGCTGCTCTTTTTAGCACCCGCGCACGGATTTGTGCGAAAACGCGTTTTAAGCATGCACATGCATCTTTTGGTAGACGCGGATGAAGTTTTCTGCAAAACCACAAGATGTGCATGCAAATGGTGCTTTTGGCAGAACGCGCACGTGGATTTCTACCAAACGACGTGCTAAGCATGCCGATGCTGCTCTTTTTAGCACCCGCGCACGGATTTGTGCGAAAACGCGTTTTAAGCATGCACATGCATCTTTTGGTAGACGCGGATGAAGTTTTCTGCAAAACCACAAGATGTGCATGCAAATGGTGCTTTTGGCAGAACGCGCACGTGGATTTCTACCAAACGACGTGCTAAGCATGCCGATGCTGCTCTTTTTAGCACCCGCGCACGGATTTGTGCGAAAACGCGTTTTAAGCATGCACATGCATCTTTTGGTAGACGCGGATGAAGTTTTCTGCAAAACCACAAGATGTGCATGCAAATGGTGCTTTTGGCAGAACGCGCACGTGGATTTCTACCAAACGACGTGCTAAGCATGCCGATGCTGCTCTTTTTAGCACCCGCGCACGCATTTGTGCGAAAACGCGTTTTAAGCATGCACATGCATCTTTTGGTAGACGCGGATGAAGTTTTCTGCAAAACCACAAGATGTGCATGCAAATGGTGCTTTTGGCAGAACGCGCACGTGGATTTCTACCAAGCGACGTGCTAAGCATGCCGATGCTGCTCTTTTTAGCACCCGCGCATGGATTTGTGCGAAAACGCGTTTTAAGCATGCACATGCATCTTTTGGTAGACGCGGATGAAGTTTTCTGCAAAACCACAAGATGTGCATGCAAATGGTGCTTTTGGCAGAACGCGCACGTGGATTTCTATCAAACGACGTGCTAAGCATGCCGATGCTGCTCTTTTTAGCACCCGCGCACGCATTTGTGCGAAAACGCGTTTTAAGCATGCACATGCATCTTTTGGTAGACGCGGATGAAGTTTTCTGCAAAACCACAAGATGTGCATGCAAATGGTGCTTTTTGCAGAACGCGCACGTGGATTTCTACCAAACGACGTGCTAAGCATGCCGATGCTGCTCTTTTTAGCACCCGCGCACGGATTTGTGCGAAAACGCGTTTTAAGCATGCACATGCATCTTTTGGTAGACGCGGATGAAGTTTTCTGCAAAACCACAAGATGTGCATGCAAATGGTGCTTTTGGCAGAACGCGCACGTGGATTTCTACCAAACGACGTGCTAAGCATGCCGATGCTGCTCTTTTTAGCACCCGCGCACGGATTTGTGCGAAAACGCGTTTTAAGCATGCACATGCATCTTTTGGTAGACGCGGATGAAGTTTTCTGCAAAACCACAAGATGTGCATGCAAATGGTGCTTTTTGCAGAACGCGCACGTGGATTTCTACCAAACGACATGCTAAGCATGCCGATGCTGCTCTTTTTAGCACCCGCGCACGCATTTGTGCGAAAACGCGTTTTAAGCATGCACATGCATCTTTTGGTAGATGCGGATGAAGTTTTCTGCAAAACCACAAGATGTGCATGCAAATGGTGCTTTTGGCAGAACGCGCACGTGGATTTCTACCAAACGACGTGCTAAGCATGCCGATGCTGCTCTTTTTAGCACCCGCGCACGGATTTGTGGGAAAACGCGTTTTAAGCATGCACATGCATCTTTTGGTAGACGCGGATGAAGTTTTCTGCAAAACCACAAGATGTGCATGCAAATGGTGCTTTTGGCAGAACGCGCACGTGGATTTCTACCAAACGACGTGCTAAGCATGCCGATGCTGCTCTTTTTAGCACCCGCGCACGGATTTGTGCGAAAACGCGTTTTAAGCATGCACATGCATCTTTTGGTAGACGCGGATGAAGTTTTCTGCAAAACCACAAGATGTGCATGCAAATGGTGCTTTTTGCAGAACGCGCACGTGGATTTCTACCAAACGACGTGCTAAGCATGCCGATGCTGCTCTTTTTAGCACCCGCGCACGGATTTGTGCGAAAACGCGTTTTAAGCATGCACATGCATCTTTTGGTAGACGCGGATGAAGTTTTCTGCAAAACCACAAGATGTGCATGCAAATGGTGCTTTTGGCAGAACGCGCACGTGGATTTCTACCAAACGACGTGCTAAGCATGCCGATGCTGCTCTTTTTAGCACCCGCGCACGCATTTGTGCGAAAACGCGTTTTAAGCATGCACATGCATCTTTTGGTAGATGCGGATGAAGTTTTCTGCAAAACCACAAGATGTGCATGCAAATGGTGCTTTTGGCAGAACGCGCACGTGGATTTCTACCAAACGACGTGCTAAGTATGCCGATGCTGCTCTTTTTAGCACCCGCGCACGGATTTGTGCGAAAACGCGTTTTAAGCATGATCTGTCTCGCGTGTGGGTAGACGCGGATGAAGTTTTCTGCAAAACCACAAGATGTGCATGCAAATGGTGCTTTTGGCAGAACGCGCACGTGGATTTCTACCAAACGACGTGCTAAGCATGCCGATGCTGCTCTTTTTAGCACCCGCGCACGGATTTGTGCGAAAAACGCGTTTTAAGCATGCACATGCATCTTTTGGTAGACGCGGATGAAGTTTTCTGCAAAACCACAAGATGTGCATGCAAATGGTGCTTTTGGCAGAACGCGCACGTGGATTTCTACCAAACGACGTGCTAAGCATGCCGATGCTGCTCTTTTTAGCACCCGCGCACGGATTTGTGCCGAAAACGGCGTTTTAAGCATGCACATGCATCTTTTGGTAGACGCGGATGAAGTTTTCTGCAAAACCACAAGATGTGCATGCAAATGGTGCTTTTGGCAGAACGCGCACGTGGATTTCTACCAAACGACGTGCTAAGCATTGCCGATGCCTGCTCTTTTTAGCACCCGCGCACGGATTTGTGCGAAAACGCGTTTTAAGCATGCACATGCATCTTTTGGTAGACGCGGATGAAGTTTTCTGCAAAAACCACAAGATGTGCATGCAAATGGTGCTTTTGGCAGAACGCGCACGTGGATTTCTACCAACCGACGTGCTAAGCATGCCGATGCTGCTCTTTTTAGCACCCGCGCACGGATTTGTGCAAAAACGCGTTTTAAGCATGCACATGCATCTTTTGGTAGACGCGGATGAAGTTTTCTGCAAAACCACAAGATGTGCATGCAAATGGTGCTTTTGGCAGAACGCGCACGTGGATTTCTACCAAACGACGTGCTAAGCATGCCGATGCTGCTCTTTTTAGCACCCGCGCACGCATTTGTGCGAAAACGCGTTTTAAGCATGCACATGCATCTTTTGGTAGACGCGGATGAAGTTTTCTGCAAAACCACAAGATGTGCGTGCAAATGGTGCTTTGGCAGAACGCGCACGTGGATTTCTACCAAACGACGTGCTAAGCATGCCGATGCTGCTCTTTTTAGCACCCGCGCACGGATTTGTGCGAAAACGCGTTTTAAGCATGCACATGCATCTTTTGGTAGACGCGGATGAAGTTTTCTGCAAAACCACAAGATGTGCATGCAAATGGTGCTTTTGGCAGAACGCGAACGTGGATTTCTACCAAACGACGTGCTAAGCATGCCGATGCTGCTCTTTTTAGCACCCGCGCACGGATTTGTGCGAAAACACGTTTTAAGCATGCACATGCATCTTTGGTAGACGCGGATGAAGTTTTCTGCAAAACCACAAGATGTGCATGCAAATGGTGCTTTTGGCAGAACGCGCACGTGGATTTCTACCAAACGACGTGCTAAGCATGCCGATGCTGCTCTTTTTAGCACCCGCGCACGGATTTGTGCGAAAACGCGTTTTAAGCATGCACATGCATCTTTTGGTAGACGCGGATGAAGTTTTCTGCAAAACCACAAGATGTGCATGCAAATGGTGCTTTTGGCAGAACGCGCACGTGGATTTCTACCAAACGACGTGCTAAGCATGCCGATGCTGCTCTTTTTAGCACCCGCGCACGCATTTGTGCGAAAACGCGTTTTTAAGCATGCACATGCATCTTTTGGTAGACGCGGATGAAGTTTCCTGCAAAACCACAAGATGTGCATGCAAATGGTGCTTTTGGCAGAACGCGCACGTGGATTTCTACCAAACGACGTGCTAAGCATGCCGATGCTGCTCTTTTTAGCACCCTCGCACGGATTTGTGCGAAAACGCGTTTTAAGCATGCACATGCATCTTTTGGTAGACGCGGATGAAGTTTTCTGCAAAACCACAAGATGTGCATGCGAATGGTGCTTTTGGCAGAACGCGCACGTGGATTTCTACCAAACGACGTGCTAAGCATGCCGATGCTGCTCTTTTTAGCACCCGCGCACGGATTTGTGCGAAAACGCGTTTTAAGCATGCACATGCATCTTTTGGTAGACGCGGATGAAGTTTTCTGCAAAACCACAAGATGTGCATGCAAATGGTGCTTTTGGCAGAACGCGCACGTGGATTTCTACCAAACGACGTGCTAAGCATGCCGATGCTGCTCTTTTTAGCACCCGCGCACGCATTTGTGCGAAAACGCGTTTTAAGCATGCACATGCATCTTTTGGTAGACGCGGATGAAGTTTTCTGCAAAACCACAAGATGTGCATGCAAATGGTGCTTTTGGCAGAACGCGCACGTGGATTTCTACCAAACGACGTGCTAAGCATGCGATGCTGCTCTTTTTAGCACCCGCGCACGGATTTCGTGCGAAAACGCGTTTTAAGCATTGCACATGCATCTTTTGGTAGACGCGGATGAAGTTTTCTGCAAAACCACAAGATGTGCATGCAAATGGTGCTTTTGGCAGAACGCGCACGTGGATTTCTACCAAACGACGTGCTAAGCATGCCGATGCTGCTCTTTTTAGCACCCGCGCACGGATTTGTGCGAAAACGCGTTTTAAGCATGCACATGCATCTTTTGGTAGACGCGGATGAAGTTTCCTGCAAAACCACAAGATGTGCATGCAAATGGTACTTTTGGCAGAACGCGCACGTGGATTTCTACCAAACGACGTGCTAAGCATGCCGATGCTGCTCTTTTGGCACCCTCGCACGGATTTGTGCGAAAACGCGTTTAAGCATGCACATGCATCTTTTGGTAGACGCGGATGAAGTTTTCTGAAAAACCACAAGATGTGCATGCGAATGGTGCTTTTGGCAGAACGCGCACGTGGATTTCTACCAAACGACGTGCTAAGCATGCCGATGCTGCTCTTTTTAGCACCCGCGCACGGATTTGTGCGAAAACGCGTTTTAAGCATGCACATGCATCTTTTGGTAGACGCGGATGAAGTTTTCTGCAAAAACCACAAGATGTGCATGCAAATGGTGCTTTTGGCAGAACGCGCACGTGGATTTCTACCAAACGACGTGCTAAGCATGCCGATGCTGCTCTTTTTAGCACCCGCGCACGGATTTCTGCGAAAACGCGTTTTAAGCATGCACATGCATCTTTTGGTAGAAGCGGATGAAGTTTTCTGCAAAACCACAAGATGTGCATGCAAATGGTGCTTTTGGCAGAACGCGCACGTGGATTTCTACCAAACGACGTGCTAAGCATGCCGATGCTGCTCTTTTTAGCACCCGCGCACGCATTTGTGCGAAAACGCGTTTTAAGCATGCACATGCATCTTTTGGTAGACGCGGATGAAGTTTTCTGCAAAACCACAAGATGTGCATGTAAATGGTGCTTTTGGCAGAACGCGCACGTGGATTTCTACCAAACGACGTGCTAAGCATGCCGATGCTGCTCTTTTTAGCACCCGCGCATGGATTTGTGCGAAAACGCGTTTTTAAGCATGCACATGCATCTTTTGGTAGACGCGGATGAAGTTTTCTGCAAAACCACAAGATGTGCATGCAAATGGTGCTTTTGGCAGAACGCGCACGTGGATTTCTACCAAACGACGTGCTAAGCATGCCGATGCTGCTGTTTTTAGCACCCGCGCAAGGATTTGTGCGAAAACGCGTTTTAAGCATGCACATGCATCTTTGGTAGACGCGGATGAAGTTTTCTGCAAAACCACAAGATGTGCATGCGAATGGTGCTTTTGGCAGAACGCGCACGTGGATTTCTACCAAACGACGTGCTAAGCATGCGATGCTGCTCTTTTTAGCACCCGCGCACGGATTTGTGCGAAAACGCGTTTTAAGCATGCACATGCATATTTTGGTAGACGCGGATGAAGTTTTCTGCAAAACCACAAGATGTGCATGCAAATGGTGCTTTTGGCAGAACGCGCACGTGGATTTCTACCAAACGAAGTGCTAAGCATGCCGATGCTGCTCTTTTTAGCACCGCGCACGGATTTGTGCGAAAACGCGTTTTAAGCATGCACATGCATCTTTTGGTAGACGCGGATGAAGTTTTCTGCAAAACCACAATATGTGCATGCAAATGGTGCTTTTTGCAGAACGCGCACGTGGATTTCTACCAAACGACGTGCTAAGCATGCGATGCTGCTCTTTTTAGCACCCGCGCACGCATTTGTGCGAAAACGCGTTTTAAGCATGCACATGCATCTTTTGGTAGACGCAGATGAAGTTTTCCGCAACACCACAAGATGTGCATGCAAATGGTGCTTTTGGCAGAACGCGCACGTGGATTTCTACCAAACGACGTGCTAAGCATGCCGATGCTGCTCTTTTTAGCACCCGCGCACGGATTTGTGCGAAAACGCGTTTTAAGCCTGCACATGCATCTTTTGGTAGACGCGGATGAAGTTTTCTGCAAAACCACAAGATGTGCATGCAAATGGTGCTTTTGGCAGAACGCGCACGTGGATTTCTACCAAACGACGAGCTAAGCATGCCGATGCTGCTCTTTTTAGCACCCGCGCACGGATTTGTGCGAAAACGCGTTTTAAGCATGCACATGCATCTTTTGGTAGACGCGGATGAAGTTTTCTGCAAAACCACAAGATGTGCATGCGAATGGTGCTTTGGCAGAACGCGCACGTGGATTTCTACCAAACGACCGTGCTAAGCATGCCGATGCTGCTCTTTTTAGCACTCGCGCACGGATTTGTGCGAAAACGCGTTTTAAGCATGCACATGCATCTTTGGTAGACGCGGATGAAGTTTTCTGCAAAAACCACAAGGTGTGCATGCAAATGGTGCTTTTGGCAGAACGCGCACGTGGATTTCTACCAAACGACGTGCTAAGCATGCCGATGCTGCTCTTTTTAGCACCCGCGCACGGATTTGTGCGAAAACGCGTTTTAAGCATGCACATGCATCTTTTGGTAGACGCGGATGAAGTTTTCTGCAAAACCACAAGATGTGCATGCAAATGGTGCTTTTGGCAGAACGCGCACGTGGATTTCTACCAAACGACGTGCTAAGCATGCCGATGCTGCTCTTTTTAGCACCCGCGCACGGATTTGTGCGAAAACGCGTTTTAAGCATGCACATGCATCTTTTGGTAGACGCGGATGAAGTTTTCTGCAAAACCACAGATGTGCATGCAAAATGGTGCTTTTGGCAGAACGCGCACGTGGATTTCTACCAAACGACGTGCTAAGCATGCCGATGCTGCTCTTTTTAGCACCCGCGCACGGATTTGTGCGAAAACGCGTTTTAAGCATGCACATGCATCTTTTGGTAGACCGCGGATGAAGTTTTCTGCAAAACCACAAGATGTGCATGCAAATGGTGCTTTTGGCAGAACGCGCACGTGGATTTCTACCAAACGACGTGCTAAGCATGCCGATGCTGCTCTTTTTAGCACCCGCGCACGGATTTGTGCGAAAACGCGTTTTAAGCATGCACATGCATCTTTTGGTAGACGCAGATGAAGTTTTCCCGCAAAACCACAAGATGTGCATGCAAATGGTGCTTTTGGCAGAACGCGCACGTGGATTTCTACCAAACGACGTGCTAAGCATGCCGATGCTGCTCTTTTTAGCACCCGCGCACGGATTTGTGCGAAAACGCGTTTTAAGCATGCACATGCATCTTTTGGTAGACGCGGATGAAGTTTTCTGCAAACCACAAGATGTGCATGCAAATGGTGCTTATGGCAGAACGCGCACGTGGATTTCTACCAAACGACGAGCCTAAGCATGCCGATGCTGCTCTTTTTAGCACCCGCGCACGGATTTGTGCGAAAACGCGTTTTAAGCATGCACATGCATCTTTTGGTAGACGCGGATGAAGTTTTCTGCAAAACCACAAGATGTGCATGCGAATGGTGCTTTTGGCAGAACGCGCACGTGGATTTCTACCAAACGACGTGCTAAAGCATGCCGATGCTGCTCTTTTTAGCACTCGCGCACGGATTTGTGCGAAAACGCGTTTTAAGCATGCACATGCATCTTTTGGTAGACGCGGATGAAGTTTTCTGCAAAACCACAAGGTGTGCATGCAAATGGTGCTTTTGGCAGAACGCGCACGTGGATTTCTACCAAACGACGTGCTAAGCATGCCGATGCTGCTTTTTAGCACCCGCGCACGGATTTGTGCGAAAACGCGTTTTAAGCATGCACATGCATCTTTTGGTAGACGCGATGAAGTTTTCTGCAAAACCACAAGATGTGCATGCAAATGGTGCTTTTGGCAGAACGCGCACGTGGATTTCTACCAAACGACGTGCTAAGCATGCCGATGCTGCTCTTTTAGCACCCGCGCACGGATTTGTGCGAAAACGCGTTTTAAGCATGCACATGCATCTTTTGGTAGACGCGGATGAAGTTTTCTGCAAAACCACAAGATGTGCATGCAAATGGTGCTTTTGGCAGAACGCGCACGTGGATTTCTACCAAACGACGTGCTAAGCATGCCGATGCTGCTCTTTTTAGCACCCGCGCACGGATTTGTGCGAAAACGCGTTTTAAGCATGCACATGCATCTTTTGGTAGACGCGGATGAAGTTTTCTGCAAAACCACAAGATGTGCATGCAAATGGTGCTTTTGGCAGAACGCGCACGTGGATTTCTACCAAACGACGTGCTAAGCATGCCGATGCTGCTCTTTTTAGCACCCGCGCACGCATTTGTGCGAAAACGCGTTTTAAGCATGCACATGCATCTTTTGGTAGACGCGGATGAAGTTTTCTGCAAAACCACAAGATGTGCATGCAAAAGGTGCTTTGGCAGAACGCGCACGTGGATTTCTACCAAACGACGTGCTAAGCATGCCGATGCTGCTCTTTTTAGCACCCGCGCACGCATTTGTGCGAAAACGCGTTTCAAGCATGCACATGCATCTTTTGGTAGACGCGGATGAAGTTTTCTGCAAAACCACAATATGTGCATGCAAATGGTGCTTTTTGCAGAACGCGCACGTGGATTTCTACCAAACGTCGTGCTAAGCATGCCGATGCTGCTCTTTTTAGCACCCGCGCACGCATTTGTGCGAAAACGCGTTTTAAGCATGCACATGCATCTTTTGGTAGACGCGGGTGAAGTTTTCTGCAAAACCACAAGATGTGCATGAAAATGGTGCTTTTTGCAGAACGCGCACGTGGATTTCTACCAAACGACGTGCTAAGCATGCCCCGATGCTGCTCTTTTTAGCACCCGCGCACGCATTTGTGCGAAAACGCGTTTTAAGCATGCACATGCATCTTTTGGTAGACGCGGATGAAGTTTTCTGCAAAACCACAAGATGTGCATGCAAATGGTGCTTTTGGCAGAACGCGCACGTGGATTTCTACCAAACGACGTGCTAAGCATGCCGATGCTGCTCTTTTTAGCACCCGCGCACGGATTTGTGCGAAAACGCGTTTTAAGCATGCACATGCATCTTTTGGTAGACGCGGATGAAGTTTTCTGCAAAACCACAAGATGTGCATGCAAATGGTGCTTTTGGCAGAACGCGCACGTGGATTCTACCAAAACGACGTGCTAAGCATGCGATGCTGCTCTTTTTAGCACCCGCGCACGCATTTGTGCGAAAACGCGTTTTAAGCATGCACATGCATCTTTGGTAGACGTGGATGAAGTTTTCTGCAAAACCACAAGATGTGCATGCAAATGGTGCTTTTGGCAGAACGCGCACGTGGATTTCTACCAAACGACGTGCTAAGCATGCCGATGCTGCTCTTTTTAGCACCCGCGCACGCATTTGTGCGAAAACGCGTTTTAAGCATGCACATGATCTTTTGGTAGACGCGGATGAAGTTTTCTGCAAAACCACAAAGCATGTGCATGCTAAAACGCGTTTTCGCACAAATGCGTGCGCGGGTGCTAAAAAGAGCAGCATCGGCATGCTTAGCACGTCGTTTGGTAGAAATCCACGTGCGCGTTCTGCCAAAAGCACCATTTGCATGCACATCTTGTGGTTTTGCAGAAAACTTCATCCACGTCTACCAAAAGATGCATGTGCATGCTTAAAACGCGTTTTCGCACAAATGCGTGCGCGGGGTGCTAAAAAGAGCAGCATCGGCATGCTTAGCACGTCGTTTGGTAGAAATCCACGTGCGCGTTCTGCCAAAAGCACCATTTGCATGCACATCTTGTGGTTTTGCAGAAAACTTCATCCGCGTCTACCAAAAGATGCATGTGCATGCTTAAAACGCGTTTCGCACAAATCCGTGCGCGGGTGCTAAAAAGAGCAGCATCGGCATGCTTAGCACGTCGTTTGGTAGAAATCCACGTGCGCGTTCTGCCAAAAGCACCATTTGCATGCACATCTTGTGGTTTTGCAGAAAACTTCATCCGCGTCTACCAAAAGATGCATGTGCATGCTTAAAACGCGTTTTCGCACAAATGCGTGCGCGGGTGCTAAAAAGAGCAGCATCGGCATGCTTAGCACGTCGTTTGGTAGAAATCCACGTGCGCGTTCTGCAAAAAGCACCATTTTCATGCACATCTTGTGGTTTTGCAGAAAACTTCACCCGCGTCTACCAAAAGATGCATGTGCATGCTTAAAACGCGTTTTCGCACAAATGCGTGCGCGGGTGCTAAAAGAGCAGGCATCGGCATGCTTAGCACGACGTTTGGTAGAAATCCACGTGCGCGTTCTGCAAAAAGCACCATTTGCATGCACATATTGTGGTTTTGCAGAAAACTTCATCCGCGTCTACCAAAAGTGCATGTGCATGCTGAAACGCGTTTTCGCACAAATGCGTGCGCGGGTGCTAAAAAGAGCAGCATCGGCATGCTTAGCACGTCGTTTGGTAGAAATCCACGTGCGCGTTCTGCCAAAAGCACCTTTTGCATGCACATCTTGTGGTTTTGCAGAAAACTTCATCCGCGTCTACCAAAAGATGCATGTGCATGCTTAAAACGCGTTTTCGCACAAATGCGTGCGCGGGTGCTAAAAAGAGCAGCATCGGCATGCTTAGCACCGTCGTTTGGTAGAAATCCACGTGCGCGTTCTGCCAAAAGCACCATTTGCATGCACATCTTGTGGTTTTGCAGAAAACTTCATCCGCGTCTACCAAAAGATGCATGTGCATGCTTAAAACGCGTTTTCGCACAAATCCGTGCGCGGGTGCTAAAAAGAGCAGCATCGGCATGCTTAGCACGTCGTTTGGTAGAAATCCACGTGCGCGTTCTGCCAAAAGCACCATTTGCATGCACATCTTGTGGTTTTGCAGAAAACTTCATCCGCGTCTACCAAAAGATGCATGTGCATGCTTAAAACGCGTTTTCGCACAAATCCGTGCGCGGGTGCTAAAAAGAGGCAGCATCGGCATGCTTAGCACGTCGTTTGGTAGAAATCCACGTGCGCGTTCTGCCAAAAGCACCATTTGCATGCACATCTTGTGGTTTTGCAGAAAACTTCATCCGCGTCTACCAAAAGATGCATGTGCATGCTTAAAAAGCGTTTTCGCACAAATCCGTGCGCGGGTGCTAAAAGAGCAGCATCGGCATGCTTAGCACGTCGTTTGGTAGAAATCCACGTGCGCGTTCTGCAAAAGCACCATTTGCATGCACACCTTGTGGTTTTGCAGAAAACTTCATCCGCGTCTACCAAAAGATGCATGTGCATGCTTAAACGCGTTTTTCGCACAAAATCCGTGCGCGAGTGCTAAAAAGAGCAGCATCGGCATGCTTAGCACGTCGTTTGGTAGAAATCCACGTGCGCGTTCTGCCAAAAGCACCATTCGCATGCACATCTTGTGGTTTTGCAGAAAACTTCATCCGCGTCTACCAAAAGATGCATGTGCATGCTTAAAACGCGTTTTCGCACAAATCCGTGCGCGGGTGCTAAAAAGAGCAGCATCGGCATGCTTAGCTCGTCGTTTGGTAGAAATCCACGTGCGCGTTCTGCCAAAAGCACCATTTGCATGCACATCTTGTGGTTTTGCAGAAAACTTCATCCGCGTCTACCAAAAGATGCATGTGCATGCTTAAACGCGTTTTCGCACAAATCCGTGCGCGGGTGCTAAAAAGAGCAGCATCGGCATGCTTAGCACGTCGTTTGGTAGAAATCCACGTGCGCGTTCTGCCAAAAGCACCATTTGCATGCACATCTTGTGGTTTTGCGGAAAACTTCATCTGCGTCTACCAAAAGATGCATGTGCATGCTTAAAACGCGTTTTCGCACAAATCCGTGCGCGGGTGCTAAAAAGAGCAGCATCGGCATGCTTAGCACGTCGTTTGGTAGAAATCCACGTGCGCGTTCTGCCAAAAGCACCATTTGCATGCACATCTTGTGGTTTTGCAGAAAACTTCATCCGCGTCTACCAAAAGATGCATGTGCATGCTTAAAACGCGTTTTCGCACAAATCCGTGCGCGGGTGCTA
This sequence comes from Dermacentor andersoni, assembly GCF_023375885.2. Lineage (NCBI taxonomy): Eukaryota > Metazoa > Arthropoda > Arachnida > Ixodida > Ixodidae > Dermacentor > Dermacentor andersoni. The sequence continues at coordinate 16,457 of NW_027314905.1, read as the reverse complement.
AAAGAGCAGCATCGGCATGCTTAGCACGTCGTTTGGTAGAAATCCACGTGCGCGTTCTGCCAAAAGCACCATTTGCATGCACATCTTGTGGTTTTGCAGAAAACTTCATCCGCGTCTACCAAAAGATGCATGTGCATGCTTAAAACGCGTTTTCGCACAAATCGTGCGCGGGTGCTAAAAAGAGCAGCATCGGCATGCTTAGCACGTCGTTTGGTAGAAATCCACGTGCGCGTTCTGCCAAAAGCACCATTTGCATGCACATCTTGTGGTTTTGCAGAAAACTTCATCCGCGTCTACCAAAAGATGCATGTGCATGCTTAAAACGCGTTTTCGCACAAATCCGTGCGCGGGTGCTAAAAAGAGCAGCATCGGCATGCTTAGCACGTCGTTTGGTAGAAATCCACGTGCGCGTTCTGCCAAAAGCACCATTTGCATGCACACCTTGTGGTTTTGCAGAAAACTTCATCCGCGTCTACCAAAAGATGCATGTGCATGCTTAAAACGCGTTTTCGCACAAATCCGTGCGCGAGTGCTAAAAAGAGCAGCATCGGCATGCTTAGCACGTCGTTTGGTAGAAATCCACGTGCGCGTTCTGCCAAAAGCACCATTCGCATGCACATCTTGTGGTTTTGCAGAAAACTTCATCCGCGTCTACCAAAAGATGCATGTGCATGCTTAAAACGCGTTTTCGCACAAATCCGTGCGCGGGTGCTAAAAAGAGCAGCATCGGCATGCTTAGCTCGTCGTTTGGTAGAAATCCACGTGCGCGTTCTGCCAAAAGCACCATTTGCATGCACATCTTGTGGTTTTGCAGAAAACTTCATCCGCGTCTACCAAAAGATGCATGTGCAGGCTTAAAACGCGTTTTCGCACAAATCCGTGCGCGGGTGCTAAAAAGAGCAGCATCGGCATGCTTAGCACGTCGTTTGGTAGAAATCCACGTGCGCGTTCTGCCAAAAGCACCATTTGCATGCACATCTTGTGGTGTTGCGGAAAACTTCATCTGCGTCTACCAAAAGATGCATGTGCATGCTTTAAAACGCGTTTTCGCACAAATGCGTGCGCGGGTGCTAAAAAGAGCAGCATCGGCATGCTTAGCACGTCGTTTGGTAGAAATCCACGTGCGCGTTCTGCAAAAAGCACCATTTGCATGCACATATTGTGGTTTTGCAGAAAACTTCATCCGCGTCTACCAAAAGATGCATGTGCATGCTTAAAACGCGTTTTCGCACAAATCCGTGCGCGGTGCTAAAAAGAGCAGCATCGGCATGCTTAGCACTTCGTTTGGTAGAAATCCACGTGCGCGTTCTGCCAAAAGCACCATTTGCATGCACATCTTGTGGTTTTGCAGAAAACTTCATCCGCGTCTACCAAAATATGCATGTGCATGCTTAAAACGCGTTTTCGCACAAATCCGTGCGCGGGTGCTAAAAAGAGCAGCATCGGCATGCTTAGCACGTCGTTTGGTAGAAATCCACGTGCGCGTTCTGCCAAAAGCACCATTCGCATGCACATCTTGTGGTTTTGCAGAAAACTTCATCCGCGTCTACCAAAAGATGCATGTGCATGCTTAAAACGCGTTTTCGCACAAATCCTTGCGCGGGTGCTAAAAACAGCAGCATCGGCATGCTTAGCACGTCGTTTGGTAGAAATCCACGTGCGCGTTCTGCCAAAAGCACCATTTGCATGCACATCTTGTGGTTTTGCAGAAAACTTCATCCGCGTCTACCAAAAGATGCATGTGCATGCTTAAAACGCGTTTTCGCACAAATCCATGCGCGGGTGCTAAAAAGAGCAGCATCGGCATGCTTAGCACGTCGTTTGGTAGAAATCCACGTGCGCGTTCTGCCAAAAGCACCATTTACATGCACATCTTGTGGTTTTGCAGAAAACTTCATCCGCGTCTACCAAAAGATGCATGTGCATGCTTAAAACGCGTTTTCGCACAAATGCGTGCGCGGGTGCTAAAAAGAGCAGCATCGGCATGCTTAGCACGTTCGTTTGGTAGAAATCCACGTGCGCGTTCTGCCAAAAGCACCATTTGCATGCACATCTTGTGGTTTTGCAGAAAACTTCATCCGCTTCTACCAAAAGATGCATGTGCATGCTTAAAACGCGTTTTCGCAGAAATCGGTGCGCGGGTGCTAAAAAGAGCAGCATCGGCATGCTTAGCACGTCGTTTGGTAGAAATCCACGTGCGCGTTCTGCCAAAAGCACCATTGCATGCACATCTTGTGGTTTTGCAGAAAACTTCATCCGCGTCTACCAAAAGATGCATGTGCATGCTTAAAACGCGTTTTCGCACAAATCCGTGCGCGGGGTGCTAAAAAGAGCAGCATCGGCATGCTTAGCACGTCGTTTGGTAGAAATCCACGTGCGCGTTCTGCCAAAAGCACCATTCGCATGCACATCTTGTGGTTTTTTCAGAAAACTTCATCCGCGTTCTACCAAAAGATGCATGTGCATGCTTAAAACGCGTTTTCGCACAAATCCGTGCGAGGGTGCCAAAAGAGCAGCATCGGCATGCTTAGCACGTCGTTTGGTAGAAATCCACGTGCGCGTTCTGCCAAAAGTACCATTTGCATGCACATCTTGTGGTTTTGCAGGAAACTTCATCCGCGTCTACCAAAAGATGCATGTGCATGCTTAAAACGCGTTTTCGCAAAATCCGTGCGCGGGTGCTAAAAAGAGCAGCATCGGCATGCTTAGCACGTCGTTTGGTAGAAATCCACGTGCGCGTTCTGCCAAAAGCACCATTTGCATGCACATCTTGTGGTTTTGCAGAAAACTTCATCCGCGTCTACCAAAAGATGCATGTGCATGCTTAAAACGCGTTTTCGCACAAATCCGTGCGCGGGTGCTAAAAAGAGCAGCATCGGCATGCTTAGCACGTCGTTTGGTAGAAATCCACGTGCGCGTTCTGCCAAAGCACCATTTGCATGCACATCTTGTGGTTTTGCAGAAAACTTCATCCGCGTCTACCAAAAGATGCATGTGCATGCTTAAAACGCGTTTTCGCACAAATGCGTGCCGCGGGTGCTAAAAAGAGCAGCATCGGCATGCTTAGCACGTCGTTTGGTAGAAATCCACGTGCGCGTTCTGCCAAAAGCACCATTTGCATGCACATCTTGTGGTTTTGCAGAAAACTTCATCCGCGTCTACCAAAAGATGCATGTGCATGCTTAAAACGCGTTTTCGCACAAATCCGTGCGCGGGTGCTAAAAAGAGCAGCATCGGCATGCTTAGCACGTCGTTTGGTAGAAATCCACGTGCGCGTTCTGCCAAAAGCACCATTCGCATGCACATCTTGTGGTTTTGCAGAAAACTTCATCCGCGTCTACCAAAAGATGCATGTGCATGCTTAAAAACGCGTTTTCGCACAAATCCGTGCGAGGGTGCTAAAAAGAGCAGCATCGGCATGCTTAGCACGTCGTTTGGTAGAAATCCACGTGCGCGTTCTGCCAAAAGCACCATTTGCATGCACATCTTGTGGTTTTGCAGGAAACTTCATCCGCGTCTACCAAAAGATGCATGTGCATGCTTAAAACGCGTTTTCGCACAAATGCGTGCGCGGGTGCTAAAAAGAGCAGCATCGGCATGCTTAGCACGTCGTTTGGTAGAAATCCACGTGCGCGTTCTGCCAAAAGCACCATTTGCATGCACATCTTGTGGTTTTGCAGAAAACTTCATCCGCGTCTACCAAAAGATGCATGTGCATGCTTAAAACGCGTTTTCGCACAAATCCGTGCGCGGGTGCTAAAAGAGCAGCATCGGCATGCTTAGCACGTCGTTTGGTAGAAATCCACGTGCGCGTTCTGCCAAAAGCACCATTTGCATGCACATCTTGTGGTTTTGCAGAAAACTTCATCCGCGTCTACCAAAAGATGCATGTGCATGCTTAAAACGTGTTTTCGCACAATCCGTGCGCGGGTGCTAAAAGAGCAGCATCGGCATGCTTAGCACGTCGTTTGGTAGAAATCCACGTTCGCGTTCTGCCAAAAGCACCATTTGCATGCACATCTTGTGGTTTTGCAGAAAACTTCATCCGCGTCTACCAAAAGATGCATGTGCATGCTTAAAACGCGTTTTCGCACAAATCCGTGCGCGGGTGCTAAAAAGAGCAGCATCGGCATGCTTAGCACGTCGTTTGGTAGAAATCCACGTGCGCGTTCTGCCAAAAGCACCATTTGCACGCACATCTTGTGGTTTTGCAGAAAACTTCATCCGCGTCTACCAAAAGATGCATGTGCATGCTTAAAACGCGTTTTCGCACAAATGCGTGCGCGGGTGCTAAAAAGAGCAGCATCGGCATGCTTAGCACGTCGTTTGGTAGAAATCACGTGCGCGTTCTGCCAAAAGCACCATTTGCATGCACATCTTGTGGTTTTGCAGAAAACTTCATCCGCGTCTACCAAAAGATGCATGTGCATGCTTAAAACGCGTTTTTGCACAAATCCGCTGCGCTGGGTGCTAAAAAGAGCAGCATCGGCATGCTTAGCACGTCGTTTGGTAGAAATCCACGTGCGCGTTCTGCCAAAAGCACCATTTGCATGCACATCTTGTGGTTTTGCAGAAAACTTCATCCGCGTCTACCAAAAGATGCATGTGCATGCTTAAAACGCGTTTTCGCACAAATCCGTGCGCGGGTGCTAAAAAGAGCAGCATCGGCATGCTTAGCACGTCGTTTGGTAGAAATCACGTGCGCGTTCTGCCAAAAGCACCATTTGCATGCACATCTTGTGGTTTTGCAGGAAAACTTCATCCGCGTCTACCAAAAGATGCATGTGCATGCTTAAAACGCGTTTTCGCACAAATCCGTGCGCGGGTGCTAAAAAGAGCAGCATCGGCATGCTTAGCACGTCGTTGGTAGAAATCCACGTGCGCGTTCTGCCAAAAGCACCATTTGCATGCACATCTTGTGGTTTTGCAGAAAACTTCATCCGCGTCTACCAAAAGATGCATGTGCATGCTTAAAACGCGTTTTCGCACAAATCCGTGCGCGGGTGCTAAAAAGAGCAGCATCGGCATGCTTAGCACGTCGTTTGGTAGAAATCCACGTGCGCGTTCTGCCAAAAGCACCATTTGCATGCACATCTTGTGGTTTTGCAGAAAAACTTCATCCGCGTCTACCAAAGATGCATGTGCATGCTTAAAACGCGTTTTCGCACAAATCCGTGCGCGGGTGCTAAAAAGAGCAGCATCGGCATACTTAGCACGTCGTTTGGTAGAAATCCACGTGCGCGTTCTGCCAAAAGCACCATTTGCATGCACATCTTGTGGTTTTGCAGAAAACTTCATCCGCATCTACCAAAAGATGCATGTGCATGCCTTAAAACGCGTTTCGCACAAATGCGTGCGCGGGTGCTAAAAAGAGCAGCATCGGCATGCTTAGCACGTCGTTTGGTAGAAATCCACGTGCGCGTTCTGCCAAAAGCACCATTTTGCATGCACATCTTGTGGTTTTGCAGAAAACTTCATCCGCGTCTACCAAAAGATGCATGTGCATGCTTAAAACGCGTTTTCGCACAAATCCGTGCGCGGGTGCTAAAAAGAGCAGCATCGGCATGCTTAGCACGTCGTTTGGTAGAAATCCACGTGCGCGTTCTGCAAAAAGCACCATTTGCATGCACATCTTGTGGTTTTGCAGAAAACTTCATCCGCGTCTACCAAAAGATGCATGTGCATGCTTAAAACGCGTTTTCGCACAAATCGTGCGCGGGTGCTAAAAAGAGCAGCATCGGCATGCTTAGCACGTCGGTTTGGTAGAAATCCACGTGCGCGTTCTGCCAAAAGCACCATTTGCATGCACATCTTGTGGTTTTGCAGAAAACTTCATCCGCGTCTACCAAAAGATGCATGTGCATGCTTAAAACGCGTTTTCCCACAAATCGTGCGCGGGTGCTAAAAAGAGCAGCATCGGCATGCTTAGCACGTCGTTTGGTAGAAATCCACGTGCGCGTTCTGCCAAAAGCACCATTTGCATGCACATCTTGTGGTTTTGCAGAAAACTTCATCCGCATCTACCAAAAGATGCATGTGCATGCTTAAAACGCGTTTTCGCACAAATGCGTGCGCGGGTGCTAAAAAGAGCAGCATCGGCTGCTTAGCATGTCGTTTGGTAGAAATCCACGTGCGCGTTCTGCAAAAAGCACCATTTGCATGCACATCTTGTGGTTTGCAGAAACTTCATCCGCGTCTACCAAAAGATGCATGTGCATGCTTAAAACGCGTTTCGCACAAATCCGTGCGCGGGTGCTAAAAAGAGCAGCATCGGCATGCTTAGCACGTCGTTTGTAGAAATCCACGTGCGCGTTCTGCCAAAAGCACCATTTGCATGCACATCTTGTGGTTTTGCAGAAAACTTCATCCGCGTCTACCAAAGATGCATGTGCATGCTTAAAACGCGTTTTCGCACAAATCCGTGCGCGGGTGCTAAAAAGAGCAGCATCGGCATGCTTAGCACGTCGTTTGTAGAAATCCACGTGCGCGTTCTGCAAAAAGCACCATTTGCATGCACATCTTGTGTTTTGCAGAAAACTTCATCCGCGTCTACCAAAAGATGCATGTGCATGCTTAAAACGCGTTTTCGCACAAATGCGTGCGCGGGTGCTAAAAAGAGCAGCATCGGCATGCTTAGCACGTCGTTTGATAGAAATCCACGTGCGCGTTCTGCCAAAAGCACCATTTGCATGCACATCTTGTGGTTTTGCAGAAAACTTCATCCGCGTCTACCAAAAGATGCATGTGCATGCTTAAAACGCGTTTTCGCACAAATCCATGCGCGGGTGCTAAAAAGAGCAGCATCGGCATGCTTAGCACGTCGCTTGGTAGAAATCCACGTGCGCGTTCTGCCAAAAGCACCATTTGCATGCACATCTTGTGGTTTTGCAGAAAACTTCATCCGCGTCTACCAAAAGATGCATGTGCATGCTTAAAACGCGTTTTCGCACAAATGCGTGCGCGGGTGCTAAAAAGAGCAGCATCGGCATGCTTAGCACGTCGTTTGGTAGAAATCCACGTGCGCGTTCTGCCAAAAGCACCATTTGCATGCACATCTTGTGGTTTTGCAGAAAACTTCATCCGCGTCTACCAAAAGATGCATGTGCATGCTTAAAACGCGTTTTCGCACAAATCCGTGCGCGGGTGCTAAAAAGAGCAGCATCGGCATGCTTAGCACGTCGTTTGGTAGAAATCCACGTGCGCGTTCTGCCAAAAGCACCATTTGCATGCACATCTTGTGGTTTTGCAGAAAACTTCATCCGCGTCTACCAAAAGATGCATGTGCATGCTTAAAACGCGTTTTCGCACAAATCCGTGCGCGGGTGCTAAAAAGAGCAGCATCGGCATGCTTAGCACGTCGTTTGGTAGAAATCCACGTGCGCGTTCTGCCAAAAGCACCATTTGCATGCACATCTTGTGGTTTTGCAGAAAACTTCATCCGCGTCTACCAAAAGATGCATGTGCATGCTTAAAACGCGTTTTCGCACAAATCCGTGCGCGGGTGCTAAAAAGAGCAGCATCGGCATGCTTAGCACGTCGTTTGGTAGAAATCCACGTGCGCGTTCTGCCAAAAGCACCATTTGCATGCACATCTTGTGGTTTTGCAGAAAACTTCATCCGCGTCTACCAAAAGATGCATGTGCATGCTTAAAACGCGTTTTCGCACAAATCCGTGCGCGGGTGCTAAAAAGAGCAGCATCGGCATGCTTAGCACGTCGTTTGGTAGAAATCCACGTGCGCGTTCTGCAAAAAGCACCATTTGCATGCACATCTTGTGGTTTTGCAGAAAACTTCATCCGCGTCTACCAAAGATGCATGGGCATGCTTAAAACGCGTTTTCGCACAAATCGTGCGCGGGTGCTAAAAAGAGCAGCATCGGTATGCTTAGCACGTCGTTTGGTAGAAATCCACGTGCGCGTTCTGCCAAAGCACCATTTGCATGCACATCTTGTGGTTTTGCAGAAAACTTCATCCGCGTCTACCAAAAGATGCATGTGCATGCTTAAAACGCGTTTTCCCCACAAATCCGTGCGCGGGTGCTAAAAAGAGCAGCATCGGCATGCTTAGCACGTCGTTTGGTAGAAATCCACGTGCGCGTTCTGCCAAAAGCACCATTTGCATGCACATTCTTGTGGTTTTGCAGAAAACTTCATCCGCATCTACCAAAAGATGCATGTGCATGCTTAAAACGCGGTTTTCGCACAAATGCGTGCGCGGGTGCTAAAAAGAGCAGCATCGGCATGCTTAGCACGTCGTTTGGTAGAAATCCACGTGCGCGTTCTGCCAAAAGCACCATTTGCATGCACATCTTGTGGTTTTGCAGAAAACTTCATCCGCGTCTACCAAAAGATGCATGTGCATGCTTAAAACGCGTTTTCGCACAAATCCGTGCGCGGGTGCTAAAAAGAGCAGCATCGCATGCTTAGCACGTCGTTTGGTAGAAATCCACGTGCGCGTTCTGCCAAAAGCACCATTTGCATGCACACCTTGTGGTTTGCAGAAAACTTCATCCGCGTCTACCAAAAGATGCATGTGCATGCTTAAAACGCGTTTTCGCACAAATCCGTGCGCGAGTGCTAAAAAGAGCAGCATCGGCATGCTAGCACGTCGTTTGGTAGAAATCCACGTGCGCGTTCTGCCAAAAGCACCATTCGCATGCACATCTTGTGGTTTTGCAGAAAACTTCATCCGCGTCTACCAAAAGATGCATGTGCATGCTTAAAACGCGTTTTCGCACAAATCCGTGCGCGGGTGCTAAAAAGAGCAGCATCGGCATGCTTAGCTCGTCGTTTGGTAGAAATCCACGTGCGCGTTCTGCCAAAAGCACCATTTGCATGCACATCTTGTGGTTTTGCAGAAAACTTCATCCGCGTCTACCAAAGATGCATGTGCAGGCTTAAAACGCGTTTTCGCACAAATCCGTGCGCGGGTGCTAAAAAGAGCAGCATCGGCATGCTTAGCACGTCGTTTGGTAGAATCCACGTGCGCGTTCTGCCAAAAGCACCCTATTTGCATGCACATCTTGTGGTTTTGCGGAAAACTTCATCTGCGTCTACCAAAAGATGCATGTGCATGCTTAAAACGCGTTTTCGCACAAATGCGTGCGCGGGTGCTAAAAAGAGCAGCATCGGCATGCTTAGCACGTCGTTTGGTAGAAATCCACGTGCGCGTTCTGCAAAAAGCACCATTTGCATGCACATATTGTGGTTTTGCAGAAAACTTCATCCGCGTCTACCAAAAGATGCATGTGCATGCTTAAAACGCGTTTTCGCACAAATCCGTGCGCGGTGCTAAAAAGAGCAGCATCGGCATGCTTAGCACTTCGTTTGGTAGAAATCCACGTGCGCGTTCTGCCAAAAGCACCATTTGCATGCACATCTTGTGGTTTTGCAGAAAAACTTTCATCCGCGTCTACCAAAATATGCATGTGCATGCTTAAAACGCGTTTTCGCACAAATCCGTGCGCGGGTGCTAAAAAGAGCAGCATCGGCATGCTTAGCACGTCGTTTGGTAGAAATCCACGTGCGCGTTCTGCCAAAAGCACCATTCGCATGCACATCTTGTGGTTTTGCAGAAAACTTCATCCGCGTCTACCAAAAGATGCATGTGCATGCTTAAAACGCGTTTTCGCACAAATCCTTGCGCGGGTGCTAAAAACAGCAGCATCGGCATGCTTAGCACGTCGTTGGTAGAAATCCACGTGCGCGTTCTGCCAAAAGCACCATTTGCATGCACATCTTGTGGTTTTGCAGAAAACTTCATCCGCGTCTACCAAAAGATGCATGTGCATGCTTAAAACGCGTTTTCGCACAAATCCATGCGCGGGTGCTAAAAAGAGCAGCATCGGCATGCTTAGCACGTCGTTTGGTAGAAATCCACGTGCGCGTTCTGCCAAAAGCACCATTTACATGCACATCTTGTGGTTTTGCAGAAAACTTCATCCGCGTCTACCAAAAGATGCATGTGCATGCTTAAAACGCGTTTTCGCACAAATGCGTGCGCGGGTGCTAAAAAGAGCAGCATCGGCATGCTTAGCACGTCGTTTGGTAGAAATCCACGTGCGCGTTCTGCCAAAAGCACCATTTGCATGCACATCTTGTGGTTTTGCAGAAAACTTCATCCGCTTCTACCAAAAGATGCATGTGCATGCTTAAAACGCGTTTTCGCAGAAATCCGTGCGCGGGTGCTAAAAAGAGCAGCATCGCATGCTTAGCACGTCGTTTGGTAGAAATCCACGTGCGCGTTCTGCCAAAAGCACCATTTGCATGCACATCTTGTGGTTTTGCAGAAAACTTCATCCGCGTCTACCAAAAGATGCATGTGCATGCTTAAAACGCGTTTTCGCACAAATCCGTGCGCGGGTGCTAAAAAGAGCAGCATCGGCATGCTTAGCACGTCGTTTGGTAGAAATCCACGTGCGCGTTCTGCCAAAAGCACCATTCGCATGCACATCTTGTGGTTTTTCAGAAACTTCATCCGCGTCTACCAAAAGATGCATGTGCATGCTTAAAACGCGTTTTCGCACAAATCCGTGCGAGGTGCCAAAAGAGCAGCATCGGCATGCTTAGCACGTCGTTTGGTAGAAATCCACGTGCGCGTTCTGCCAAAAGTACCATTTGCATGCACATCTTGTGGTTTTGCAGGAAACTTCATCCGCGTCTACCAAAAGATGCATGTGCATGCTTAAAACGCGTTTTCGCACAAATCCGTGCGCGGGTGCTAAAAAGAGCAGCATCGGCATGCTTAGCACGTCGTTTGGTAGAAATCCACGTGCGCGTTCTGCCAAAAGCACCATTTGCATGCACATCTTGTGGTTTTGCAGAAAACTTCATCCGCGTCTACCAAAAGATGCATGTGCATGCTTAAAACGCGTTTTCGCACAAATCCGTGCGCGGGTGCTAAAAAGAGCAGCATCGGCATGCTTAGCACGTCGTTTGGTAGAAATCCACGTGCGCGTTCTGCCAAAAGCACCATTTGCATGCACATCTTGTGGTTTTGCAGAAAACTTCATCCGCGTCTACCAAAAGATGCATGTGCATGCTTAAACGCGTTTTCGCACAAATGCGTGCGCGGGTGCTAAAAAGAGCAGCATCGGCATGCTTAGCACGTCGTTTGGTAGAAATCCACGTGCGCGTTCTGCCAAAAGCACCATTTGCATGCACATCTTGTGGTTTTGCAGAAAACTTCATCCGCGTCTACCAAAAGATGCATGTGCATGCTTAAAACGCGTTTCGCACAAATCCGTGCGCGGGTGCTAAAAAGAGCAGCATCGGCATGCTTAGCACGTCGTTTGGTAGAAATCCACGTGCGCGTTCTGCCAAAAGCACCATTCGCATGCACATCTTGTGGTTTTGCAGAAAACTTCATCCGCGTCTACCAAAAGATGCATGTGCATGCTTAAAACGCGTTTTCGCACAAATCCGTGCGAGGGTGCTAAAAAGAGCAGCATCGGCATGCTTAGCACGTCGTTTGGTAGAAATCCACGTGCGCGTTCTGCCAAAAGCACCATTTGCATGCACATCTTGTGGTTTTGCAGGAAACTTCATCCGCGTCTACCAAAAGATGCATGTGCATGCTTAAAACGCGTTTTCGCACAAATGCGTGCGCGGGTGCTAAAAAGAGCAGCATCGGCATGCTTAGCACGTCGTTTGGTAGAAATCCACGTGCGCGTTCTGCCAAAAGCACCATTTGCATGCACATCTTGTGGTTTTGCAGAAAACTTCATCCGCGTCTACCAAAAGATGCATGTGCATGCTTAAAACGCGTTTTCGCACAAATCCGTGCGCGGGTGCTAAAAAGAGCAGCATCGGCATGCTTAGCACGTCGTTTGGTAGAAATCCACGTGCGCGTTCTGCCAAAAGCACCATTTGCATGCACATCTTGTGGTTTTGCAGAAAACTTCATCCGCGTCTACCAAAAGATGCATGTGCATGCTTAAAACGTGTTTCGCACAAATCCGTGCGCGGGTGCTAAAAAGAGCAGCATCGGCATGCTTAGCACGTCGTTTGGTAGAAATCCACGTTCGCGTTCTGCCAAAAGCACCATTTGCATGCACATCTTGTGGTTTTGCAGAAAACTTCATCCGCGGTCTACCAAAAGATGCATGTGCATGCTTAAAACGCGTTTTCGCACAAATCCGTGCGCGGGTGCTAAAAAGAGCAGCATCGGCATGCTTAGCACGTCGTTTGGTAGAAATCCACGTGCGCGTTCTGCCAAAAGCACCATTTGCACGCACATCTTGTGGTTTTGCAGAAAACTTCATCCGCGTCTACCAAAAGATTGCATGTGCATGCTTAAAACGCGTTTTCGCACAAATGCGTGCGCGGGTGCTAAAAAGAGCAGCATCGGCATGCTTAGCACGTCGTTTGGTAGAAATCCACGTGCGCGTTCTGCCAAAAGCACCATTTGCATGCACATCTTGTGGTTTTGCAGAAAACTTCATCCGCGTCTACCAAAAGATGCATGTGCATGCTTAAAACGCGTTTTTGCACAAATCCGTGCGCGGGTGCTAAAAAGAGCAGCATCGGCATGCTTAGCACGTCGTTTGGTAGAAATCCACGTGCGCGTTCTGCCAAAAGCACCATTTGCATGCACATCTTGTGGTTTTGCAGAAAAACTTCATCCGCGTCTACCAAAAGATGCATGTGCATGCTTAAAACGCGTTTTCGCACAAATCCGTGCGCGGGTGCTAAAAAGAGCAGCATCGGCATGCTTAGCACGTCGTTTGGTAGAAATCCACGTGCGCGTTCTGCCAAAAGCACCATTTGCATGCACATCTTGTGGTTTTGCAGAAAACTTCATCCGCGTCTACCAAAAGATGCATGTGCATGCTTAAAACGCGTTTTCGCACAAATCCGTGCGCGGGTGCTAAAAAGAGCAGCATCGGCATGCTTAGCACGTCGTTTGGTAGAAATCCACGTGCGCGTTCTGCCAAAAGCACCATTTGCATGCACATCTTGTGGTTTTGCAGAAAACTTCATCCGCGTCTACCAAAAGATGCATGTGCATGCTTAAAACGCGTTTTCGCACAAATCCGTGCGCGGGTGCTAAAAAGAGCAGCATCGGCATGCTTAGCACGTCGTTTGGTAGAAATCCACGTGCGCGTTCTGCCAAAAGCACCATTTGCATGCACATCTTGTGGTTTTGCAGAAAACTTCATCCGCGTCTACCAAAAGATGCATGTGCATGCTTAAAACGCGTTTTTCGCACAATCCGTGCGCGGGTGCTAAAAAGAGCAGCATCGGCATACTTAGCACGTCGTTTGGTAGAAATCCACGTGCGCGTTCTGCCAAAGCACCATTTGCATGCACATCTTGTGGTTTTGCAGAAAACTTCATCCGCATCTACCAAAAGATGCATGTGCATGCTTAAAACGCGTTTTCGCACAAATGCGTGCGCGGGTGCTAAAAAGAGCAGCATCGGCATGCTTAGCACGTCGTTGGTAGAAATCCACGTGCGCGTTCTGCCAAAAGCACCATTGCATGCACATCTTGTGGTTTTGCAAGAAAACTTCATCCGCGTCTACCAAAAGATGCATGTGCATGCTTAAAACGCGTTTTCGCACAAATCCGTGCGCGGGTGCTAAAAAGAGCAGCATCGGCATGCTTAGCACGTCGTTTGGTAGAAATCCACGTGCGCGTTCTGCAAAAAGCACCATTTGCATGCACATCTTGTGGTTTTGCAGAAAACTTCATCCGCGTCTACCAAAAGATGCATGTGCATGCTTAAAACGCGTTTTCGCACAAATCCGTGCGCGGGTGCTAAAAAGAGCAGCATCGGCATGCTTAGCACGTCGTTTGGTAGAAATCCACGTGCGCGTTCTGCCAAAAGCACCATTTGCATGCACATCTTGTGGTTTTGCAGAAAACTTCATCCGCGTCTACCAAAAGATGCATGTGCATGCTTAAAACGCGTTTTCCACAAATCCGTGCGCGGGTGCTAAAAAGAGCAGCATCGGCATGCTTAGCACGTCGTTTGGTAGAAATCCACGTGCGCGTTCTGCCAAAAGCACCATTTGCATGCACATCTTGTGGTTTTGCAGAAAACTTCATCCGCATCTACCAAAAGATGCATGTGCATGCTTAAAACGCGTTTTCGCACAAATGCGTGCGCGGGTGCTAAAAAAGAGCAGCATCGGCATGCTTAGCATGTCGTTTGGTAGAAATCCACGTGCGCGTTCTGCAAAAAGCACCATTTGCATGCACATCTTGTGGTTTTGCAGAAAACTTCATCCGCGTCTACCAAAAGATGCATGTGCATGCTTAAAACGCGTTTCGCACAAATCCGTGCGCGGGTGCTAAAAAGAGCAGCATCGGCATGCTTAGCACGTCGTTTGGTAGAAATCCACGTGCGCGTTCTGCCAAAAGCACCATTTGCATGCACATCTTGTGGTTTTGCAGAAAACTTCATCCGCGTCTACCAAAAGATGCATGTGCATGCTTAAAAACGCGTTTTCGCACAAATCCGTGCGCGGGTGCTAAAAAGAGCAGCATCGGCATGCTTAGCACGTCGTTTGGTAGAAATCCACGTGCGCGTTCTGCAAAAAGCACCATTTGCATGCACATCTTGTGGTTTTGCAGAAAACTTCATCCGCGTCTACCAAAAGATGCATGTGCAAGCTTAAAACGCGTTTTCGCTACAAATGCGTGCGCGGGTGCTAAAAAGAGCAGCATCGGCATGCTTAGCACGTCGTTTGATAGAAATCCACGTGCGCGTTCTGCCAAAAGCACCATTTGCATGCACATCTTGTGGTTTTGCAGAAAACTTCATCCGCGTCTACCAAAAGATGCATGTGCATGCTTAAAACGCGTTTTCGCACAAATCCATGCGCGGGTGCTAAAAAGAGCAGCATCGGCATGCTTAGCACGTCGCTTGGTAGAAATCCACGTGCGCGTTCTTCCAAAAGCACCATTTGCATGCACATCTTGTGGTTTTGCAGAAAAACTTCATCCGCGTCTACCAAAAGATGCATGTGCATGCTTAAAACGCGTTTTCGCACAAATGCGTGCGCGGGTGCTAAAAAGAGCAGCATCGGCATGCTTAGCACGTCGTTTGGTAGAAATCCACGTGCGCGTTCTGCCAAAAGCACCATTTGCATGCACATCTTGTGGTTTTGCAGAAAACTTCATCGCGTCTACCAAAAGATGCATGTGCATGCTTAAAACGCGTTTTCGCACAAATCCGTGCGCGGGTGCTAAAAAGAGCAGCATCGGCATGCTTAGCACGTCGTTTGGTAGAAATCCACGTGCGCGTTCTGCCAAAAGCACCATTTGCATGCACATCTTGTGGTTTTGCAGAAAACTTCATCCGCGTCTACCAAAAGATGCATGTGCATGCTTAAAACGCGTTTTCGCACAAATCCGTGCGCGGGTGCTAAAAAGAGCAGCATCGGCATGCTTAGCACGTCGTTTGGTAGAAATCCACGTGCGCGTTCTGCCAAAAGCACCATTTGCATGCACATCTTGTGGTTTTGCAGAAAACTTCATGCGCGTCTACCAAAAGATGCATGTGCATGCTTAAAACGCGTTTTCGCACAAATCCGTGCGCGGGTGCTAAAAAGAGCAGCATCGGCATGCTTAGCACGTCGTTTGGTAGAAATCCACGTGCGCGTTCTGCCAAAAGCACCATTTGCATGCACATCTTGTGGTTTTGCAGAAAACTTCATCCGCGTCTACCAAAAGATGCATGTGCATGCTTAAAACGCGTTTTCGCACAAATCCGTGCGGCGGGTGCTAAAAGAGCAGCATCGGCATGCTTAGCACGTCGTTTGGTAGAAATCCACGTGCGCGTTCTGCAAAAAGCACCATTTGCATGCACATCTTGTGGTTTTGCAGAAAACTTCATCCGCGTCTACCAAAAGATGCATGTGCATGCTTAAAACGCGTTTTCGCACAGATCCGTGCGCGGGTGCTAAAAAGAGCAGCATCGGCATGCTTAGCACGTCGTTTGGTAGAAATCCACGTGCGCGTTCTGCCAAAAGCACCATTTGCATGCACATCTTGTGGTTTTGCAGAAAACTTCATCCGCGTCTACCAAAAGATGCATGTGCATGCTTAAAACGCGTTTTCGCACAATCCGTGCGCGGGTGCTAAAAAGAGCAGCATCGGCATGCTTAGCACGTCGTTTGGTAGAAATCCACGTGCGCGTTCTGCCAAAAGCACCATTTGCATGCACATCTTGTGGTTTTGCAGAAAACTTCATCCGCGTCTACCAAAAGATGCATGTGCATGCTTAAAACGCGTTTTCGCACAAATCCGTGCGCGGGTGCTAAAAAGAGCAGCATCGGCATGCTTAGCACGTCGTTTGGTAGAAATCACGTGCGCGTTCTGCAAAAAGCACCATTTGCATGCACATCTTGTGGTTTTGCAGAAAACTTCATCCGCGTCTACCAAAAGATGCATGTGCATGCTTAAAACGCGTTTTCGCACAAATGCGTGCGCGGATCTGTCTCGCGTGTG